>NC_069506.1:331975240-332090240 GCF_027579735.1 Bombina bombina | reverse complement strand
TGTTTATGGCTTAAAAACTTAAATTACAAAAGGAATGAAGGAGAAAAAAATAAACAAAGATTTTAGTCAACAATAAGAGATATATTGTATGATTAACATTAAAGGGACAGTCAAGTCCAAAATACACTTACATGATTCAAATAGGGAATGTAATTTTAAACAACATTCCAATTTACTTTTAGCACCAATTTAGCTTTGTTCTTTTGGTATTCTTAGTTGAAAGTTAAACCTAGGTAGGTTCATATGCTAATTTCTTAGTCCTTGAAGGCCGCCTCTTATCTGAATGCATATGACAGTTTTTCACAGCTAGATGGCATTAGTTAATGTGTGTCAAATAGATAACATTGAGGTCATGCACGTCAAGTTACCTAGGAGTAAGCACTGATTGGCTAAAATGCAAGTCTGTCAAAAGAACTTAAAATTAGGGGACAGCCTGCAGAGGCTTAGATAAAAGGTAATCACAGAGGTAAAAAGTGTATTAATATAACAGTGTTGGTTATGTAAAACTGGGGAATGGGTAATAAAGGGATTATCCATCTTTTAAAACAACACAAATTCTAGTGTTGTCTGTCCCTTTAAATAAAAGGCTTTGGGAATGTATGGACTATAAAAAAGATGCATTTACTGAGATTTGAGAAGGGGCTTCATAAAAAGTTTATACTAGTGAATAAATAACTTGCCTCTAAAACTGCTAAATTGTTTCTATTAAAATAATATTATGTTTGGTTTCTAATTCATAGCTAATAATGAAGGTTTGTTTCTGCTGCTTATCGGTTAAAAGGAACATAAAAAGGAAATTATGAAGGATTATGTTTGCAATGTAAATCAACCCTTTCTAATTTCTTGTTGTATTGCTCTTAGATAACATATTAGCCAAGTCTAAATGTTTATAAAACTAATCAATATCCTTGTCTGATGCATTTGTTTTTCAACAGCCACTACCTGTCTTATATGGAGGAGAAAGCTGGGCTTTAGTTTGCAGACAGCAAGGCTAGCAACAGTTTAAGAGATAAATTACATGAAAGGGGCAAGATAAATATCGCAAGTATATTGCAAAGTTGTTTTATTACACAAAACTAAACATTTTATATAAAAAGGGCTCAGGCTGTTTACTGTCCCTTTAAATAACATTAATGCTTATCTCAGAGCCTAGGAAGTTGCTGGTTGGTTCATATTCCTTTCAATCAAGTTCATGCATGGTGGCTGCACATATATGCTGCATGGTATTGGCTCACCCAATTTATTAACTAGCTCCTAGTAGTGCATTGCTGCTTCTTCAACAAATTATACCAAGAGAATAAAGCAACTTAGATAATAGAAGTGAATTGGAGAGTTGTTTAAAATTTGTATTCTCTATCTGAATCATGAAATAAAAATGTTTGGTTTCATGTCCCTTTAAGAAAGGCAAAACCAGTCCTTTTGATCAACTGTATTGAAATATTATTTCACTTTTTATTTTGCACGTATTACAGTTTTGGTGGCTGATTTATCAATATCTGTCCGACATGATAAGTTGTAGCGTATCATGTCCGACAGACATCATTGCTGAATGCCGACAGCATACACTGTTGGCATTTAACATTGCACAAGCAGTTCACCAGAATTGCTTGTGCAAGGCCGCCCCCTGCAGATTCACTGCTAATCGGCCACTAGCAGGGGGTGTCAATCAGCCCAATCATATAGGATCAGGCGGATTGCAGACTGCGGCCTCAGAGGCAGCGGAACAGTTATGGAGCAGCAGTCTTTAGACCGCTGCATCATAACTGCTGTTTCCAGCGAGCCTGAAGGTTTGTGCGGAAACAGGGGCATCCATTTGGAGCTTGATAATTCGGCCCCTTAGTCTGTATTCACTAGTAAATTACATTTTTGTGAGGGTAAAAACTGATTACAGGATCCAAAAATCATGGTAAGGGCGTTATTGCTATCGTTCTGAGGACATTATAAGGGACATTAAATACTCTGATATTGTAATATAAATTGTTTAAAACTTTTCATTATTTATTTTGCCTGCTATTCCTGTAATTTAATTTTACTAATTTAATTTTGTTGAAAGTATAAGTGCAGATTCCAGACATTTCTACCCAGTCATTTGTTACAGACTCTAGTGACCTCTTTCTAAATGTCCCTCATTGGTGTTAGCAGAGAAGCAAATCAGGATTACAACATGGCGGCGCCAAATACAATTAAAGGGACATGAAACCCAACATTTTTCTTTTTCATCTTTTTCATGATTCTAATAGAGCATGTGATTTTAAACATCTTTTTACTTATTTTATCCAATTTGCTTCATTCTCTTGGTATTCTTTTTTGAAGGTGCCGCTATGCAATACAGATGAAGACATCTGGTGAACTAATGAAAAGAGACATTTTTATGCAGCCACCAATCAGCAGCTAGCTCCCAGCAATACACTGCTGATCCTGAACCTACCTAGATATGATTTTCAACTAAGGATAACAATAGAATAAAGCAATTTAGATAATAAAAGAACATTGGAAAGTTGTTTAAAATCACATGTTCTGTCTGAATCATTAAAGAAAAATATTGAGTTTTATGTCCCTTTAAAGGGACATTAAAGACATTTCTACATATCTGTGTAGAGCATATTGTATTAAATACGTTTTGAAATGATTTAAACTGTTGGGGAATAATACTTGAAAAGCCATTTGAGCATTTTTATCTTATCTCCTACATTGCAACCAATTAGGGACTGATATAAATGGAATCAGTAGTGATTAAGCAAACACCTTGTAGCATATTGCAGGGTCACTAATCTGAATAATTTAGGATGAACTTCAGCCTCTGGGTAAATTGAAGAAAAAAAACCATAACTGCAAGAAATAATCTACAAGAAAATATAGAAAAATAATGTAGATTATTAACATATAGGGACTTCGTTTTTGTTTAATATTACTAAGATTTTTAAGAATTCAGCTAGCATGCCCAGTTACATAATTGATAAATCTTTCAAAACATATGGATTTTGCTGTGGTGATTCTGATAAAACCCTATGCTGGCAACTGGACAAAATTATTGAGAAACATTTCATTTTAAAGATGAACTTCTTAGACACAATGGGGCATATTTATCAAGCTCTGTATGGAGCTTGAAGTCCCGTGTTTCTGGCGAGCCTTCAGGCTCTCTAGAAACACAAGTTATGAAGCTCCATAACCTGTCCACCTGCTCTGAGGAGGCGGAAAGACATTACCGAAAATCAACCCGATCCAATACGATCGGGTTGATTGACACCCCCTGCTGGTGGCTGATTGGCTGCAAATCTTCAGTTGGCGGTATTGCATACACTGTCGGCATTTATCATTGCACCAGCAGTTCTTGTGAACTGCTGGTGCAACGCCACCCCCTGCAGATTTGCGGCCAATCGGGGGTGTCAATCAACCCGATCGTATTGAATTGGTTTGATTTTCGGCGATGTTTGTCCGCCGCCTCAGAGCAGGAGGACAGGTTATGGAGCAGCGGTCTTTAGAGCACTGATTTATAACTTGTGCTTCTGGCAAGCCTGAAGGCTCGCCAGAAACACGGGGCATCATGGTGCTATTATAAAGAATGACTTTGATGCTAATTAACTCCATACCACCAGACTACCATTCAACATGTAATAACTTATTTTGAACATTGCCTTTGAGGGGGGGTGGGGTAATTATTTATATTAGCATGATAACACCCATTGGTTGGACTAGAATTTAGGTCAAATCCACTAGTCTTCCTGCCATGAACAGGGAATTGGGAAAGGCTACGGCTACAAAGAATAGACTGTAGGACAAATATAGGGTGCAACAACCATGATTGCTTTTTATATGTGCCTTATTAATGTAAATTTTTACCATTTCAATCAACACTTTTGTAATATGAATTATAGCCTTTCACTTTTACTCTTTGAGGAATGAGCTATGTTCATTAGATTATCTGTCCACTAACTGACTTCAGAAAGACTTAGAAATCCCAGAATGCACTTATGAAACCAGTATACATCAGTCTATATATGTTGGACTGTTCATTGGAGATATTAATTGCAGCATTTATTTGAGCCACAATATACTCGGGGAAGATAATTTAAAAAGAGATATTTTGGCAGCCATAGACAAATGAACTAATTATCTGTATTATGCTATCATACACCATACCAAGAAAAACATTTTTTTTGTTACACATGAATCAATTAATACGACAAACTGCTAGTTGGTTATAAATTTGAAGTTAAAATGTGAGATAATGACTTTCTCAGCTTTAGACTTAAAAAAGGCTTAAACAGGCAGCCTTCCTGTGATGAAAGGACGTGCATTTGTACACAGATTAACCAGTAGTATTATTAATGCAGCAGTGGAAAGCTGATGGTCAATAGTGAAGCTTATATGAGGTGATTCTACAGGTGTGAGGAGGGGTGCAAAGGTCATGAGATTGCACCTCCATTGTGATGGACAAGCTCATTAAGTTTCTTATCTTAGCCACACCCCTCAATCACCTAGCCACACCTCCAGATAAATATTAAGGTATAGGAGCGCCAAAGGCTAAAGTATTACACAGGTTAGATAGCAATACGTTCCCTTGGAGTCACCATATAGAGGTAATTATCAACAGGTGATCAAATAAACCCAGATTGATGGACCAATATAAGATTAATAGTATTATTTAATTGTTTATTCATGGAGAATTAATCTCCTACCATAAAGAGAAAATAAAAACGGCCCAACAAGTGAATTTAAATATATAACAACAATATGTACAAAAAGATTTAATCCTATGACAAATTCCAAATGGGGGGTCAAGAAGTTACGGACTGACTAGGATGCAACTATAGTTCAGATGAATTAATGAGATGTACTAATCCATATACAGTGGGATGATAGGAATAAAATACCTCCAGATATCCAACTATACCAACAATAGAAACATACAACACCTGCTACCCCCACTTCCAGCCAACTGTTTGCCGTTTACTCCAGATGTCTTTATTCTGTCTCCTGCTCTCTGCCACTGGAGCTGGGTAAAATTTAATAGATTAAGTACGTTTGCCCTCCAATTTTAATTTTCTTAGGATCAACCCTAGTTCCCTTTTGAAGTTTTTACGGTCACATATGTGCCCATTCCAAAGACTTAGTAGTTATACCGGCTTCCTGAACGATATAAATGTCTACTGTATTACTATTTGTATAAATGGTTCATTTTCTATACATATTCCAGTAATTATTTAGTCAACCTAACAATAAATTTCATAGAAAGCCTTTTTGGCAGCCGATGGGTTGAAAATGTAATTTACCCAAAAAGTAAAGCTCATCAGTTAAGTTGTACTTTTGCTGCTTGCTTAGAAACTGACAAACTATGTTTAAGATGTCTAATTTATGCTTAAAAAATATAGAAATAATATAGAAAATGTGATAAAGTAAGAGAATTGATGGCTTTTGGCATGCCTTTGTAAAAGGAAGCTAGTGTTTTTGTACTTTTCTGATTGTTGGGTTGTGGTTTGTGAAATTGTCAAGGTCTGTATTATTTTACATTACCCAAAATTCTGCTAAATTGATTACATTACAAAGCCCCTATTATTTTGTAACTATCTATAGACATTAGTTTCATAAGAACAAAAGAATAAAAACCATATCTATATAATGATTTTCCAGTCATATTCCTTTCTATATTATGGCTTAAGGAGTAAACAGCACCCACCTATTGTGAATAAATTACTGCTACATATCGATAGTACAAACTCCATAGAAAATCCATCCGTGCTAAATAAAAATAAATGGAGGTTTACAAGGTAGTCTGTTAATATTCAGAAGCCTTCTTTATTTAGAGTGATTCACTGAACACAGGTAAATATTAAATGAAAAGTATTTGTCACGTGCTTCTTACCTTTGAACTGCTACTCATTGGTACATTATGACATTATGATATTTGGGATGATTATCTCGAAATGCACCAAAGAGATTAAATTGACATGAAACCCAAACATTGGGGCCGATTTATCAACGGTCATATCTGACAGACATCAATGAATCTTATCAGAATACGCTGTCAGCATTTATCATTGCACAAGCAGTTCTTGTGAACTGCTTGTGCAATGTCGCCCACTGCAGTTTTGCGTCCAATCGGCCGCTAGCAGGGGCTGTCAATCAGCCCGATCATATAGGATCGGTGGATTGATGTCCACAGCCTCAGATCAGGCGGCCCAGTTAAGGAGCAGTTGTCTTACGACCTCTGCATCATAACTGCTGTTTCCGGCGAGCCTGAAGGCTCGCGCGGAAACAGGGGCATCACACTCCATTCAGAGCTTGATAATTCGGCCCCATTGTCTTTCATGATACAGATAGAACATACAATTTTAAAAAACTTTCCAATTTACTTCTATTATACAGTATAATGTGCTTCATTATCTTGGTATCCTTTGTTGAAGAAGTAGTAATGCACTACTTGGAGCTATCTAAACACATTGTTCAGACAATTACCAGACAATTACAAGAGGCATATATGTGCAACAACAAATCAGCAGCTCCTGAGTCTACCTCTGTATCTTTTTCAACAAACAATATCAAGAGAACAAAACTAATTAGATAATATAAGTAAATTGGAAAGTTGTTTATAATCACATGATCTATCTGAATCATGAATTTAAAAAAAATGTGTTTCAAGTCTTATTAAGGCATCCTGTAAAAGCATGTGGGATTATCCCAGGCCTGACCGGCTGTCCCTACCATCAGTTATTACTAGTAATACTATGGCAGGATTGGTGAAGAGACGATGGACAAATAAATGGTCAGACCCCCTGTAAATCATTACAAACAAAGGAGCTTATTAACAAAACAATATAACCCTCCCCCTGATTCCTGCACCTTTTTTGGCACCAGACAGCATGAACAAATTAACACATTTCTTTAGTAAAACAATCATTTGTTTTTAGTCCAATAATGTATTAGTCTGTTCATGTAACAAAAGACTCAACAAATCAGAAGTACAAGTAATGTTGTAGTGTTTCATACCCATGTGCATTTTTTTGTGTCAGTAGTTCCATACATCCCTTATCTTGTTCTAGATTCTCTACTTCAGCTCATTTGTCCCATGAAAAATACACAGCAGTAAATGATATTAGAAACAATTTGCAATACAAACATTTTCAGATATGCTGCAGTAAACTTTCTCACTACTTAAAGGGACAGTCTGCTCCAAACTATTTATTGTTTAAAAAGACAGATAATCCCTTTATTTTCCATTCCCCAGTTTTGCATAACCAACACATTTATATTAATATACTTTTTACCTCTGTGATTACCTTTTATCTATGCCTCATCTGACAGCCCCCTTATCGCATGACGTTTTATATATTATCTATTGACTTGCATTTTAGCCAATTAGTTCTGTGTTTTACACAACTCCACAGGAGTGAGCACAATGTTATCTATATGGCTCACATGAATAAGCAGTGTCTTTTTGTGAAAAGCTAATAGAAAAGCATGTGATAAGAGGCTGTATGTAGTGGTGTAGAAAAAGGAAGAAATGTAGAGGTTTAAATGTTATAAAGTACAGATGGCCCTCGGTTTACGATGGTTCAATGGGCGCCATTTCACAATAATGCCCTTTTTTCTGTCATGTGACTGCTATTAAAAAGCACTGAGAAGCAGTGCATTGATTAAAATAAGGGCAGGCCAGAAGGTGGAGCTATCCGCTTGTGTTTCAGCAAAGATATGCAAGCCAAGCAGGCTGAAATTAATCAGTGTAACCAGACCTGAGCTATCGAGCAGCTTTCAAAGGAACAAGATCTAGCAGCCACTTCCCTTTTATCTTCCTGCCCACCTGCTTGAGGTGAGGGTGCCTAAAAAATCAGTCCAGACAGGAATGCATAGAATAGCTGCAAACCCAATATTATCTAACATGCTAACAATGCAGAGAACTGTTTGCAGAAAAATGCAAGTAAAAAGTGTTGTGTGATTATTTTATTAGGTTTATAATGCTGTTTAGCACATGTTTTTGTTCATTAAACTTAGTTTGATGATATATTCTAAGTTGTGTGATTATTTTATTAGGTTTATAATGCTGTTTAGCATTTAATGTCTTCATGTCAAAGCTTTAAAAATAATGTATTAGGTGTTACTGATGACAATATTGAGAGGGGCCTGGAACCTAACTCCCACACTTCCTATTGACTTACTTTATAAACTGGGTTTCAATTTACAACGGTTTCTATTTACAACCATTCCTTCTGGAACCTAACCCCGGCGTAAACTGAGGGCTACCTGTATATTAATATATCAGAGTTGGTTATGCAAAACTGGGGAAAGCGTAATAAAGGCATTATCTATATTTTTAAACAATAAAAAAAGATGATGTAGACTGTCCCTTTAATCTAACAGCTGTTACTCTGTGGACAAGAGGAGCGTCCAGTGGATAATGCACTACTAGCATTCTTTAAACAGATTATTGGCACTACATAAAGTTAGAAGCACTATGCCCCTTAGTATGCCCCTTAGGTCATGTGACCAGTAAATGCTATCAATAAAATAATACTAACTATGGATCATGAATATGAAAGAATCTGTTTAAAACTTTTTTACAAATATATTTGTGTATGAAAAAGGTTAGGTTAAAGCAATGCCGAATCCGAATAGTCTGTGAGATAAAAGCTCACTGGCTGATAAAGATCACTCCCGGAGTTCTACAGATCCAAGACGTAGAGAAGCATAAGAGCAAAAATAGCATAGCAATGTATGTTTGTTTTCTTTTGTTTTTTAAAACATTCTTTTAGACACAACTATACAAATAAATATATATATACAGTAGCAAAGGAGAGCACTCTCACTCAGTCCAATAACTGCCAGGGTGCTACTACAGTATAACAAGTGACGTTTCGGGGGACCAAATATCCTCTTCCTCAGACACAGTGTATACACATTGCAAACAATATATAGCAATTGAAATATATTGGGGCATTGATTGTTTGCTATATATTGTTTGCAATGTGTATACACTGTGTCTGAGGAAGAGGATATTTGGCCCCCGAAACGTCACTACTTTTCACAGTAAAAGATTTTTCTTAAAAAGACCAGAGAGTGAAAGTTTCTTGTTCAGCTGTATATATATGCTTTAAAGACATGGGCCCATATTTATCAAGGTCTGGCGGACCTGATCCGACACTGCGCCAGATCTCGCTGAATACAGCGAGCAATACGCTCGCCGTATTCAGCATTGCACCAGCAGCTCACAAGAGCTGCTGGAGCAACGCCGCCCCCTGCAGATTTGCGGCCAATTGGCCGCCAGCAGGGGGTGTCAATCAACCCAATCGTACTCGATCGGGTTGATTTCCGGCAATGTCTGTCCGCCTTAATTTCAAAGATTTCGGCCTTTTTTATATTTTGTTCTGGCAACACAATCTTCAGAACAATATGCAGTATTCTTTGTGAGGTTGGACTAATAATCTATTATGTAAATCTATTGTAGAGTTCTGTATACAATTTTTGTGACCGTACAAAATAAGATCAGTAAACTAGAAACCATACAACAGAGATTTAATAAAACAGTTTGATAATAAAACGTATATATAAATCTACTCCCATCTGTTGGTTTTTTACTATAAGAAAGCATGATATCCAGTACAGTGTTGCCTATTGTTATATTATTGATGTATCAAACACCAGAATGTGACAGAATGAAAAAGCAAAACCATAAGTTCCTGCAATGCTCAGTCTTACTGAATCTGAGTACATTTGCAATGCTGCATCAAAAGAAGAACAGTACAGTCATAAATAAAGGATCATTTTGAAGTGTTGAGCACAAGTTGTTATTATCATTAATTCATAAACCACAATCAAATTTTACAGCTTGGTACAAAGAAGAAGCTGTACTGTAGTTACAAATGGACAGCATACAAAACAGGATGAACAAATGATCACATATAGGGTAGGTAGGGTGACCCAGGCTTGTCAAACTTTACAAGCAACGTATTAAAGCACATGACACACATCCCTTACCCTAAGTCAGTTCCAGTAATGCAAAATATGTTCATGGTTATTCAGATAACCTTACACTATAGCACTGTGCTATACAACAGACACAAGTACCATGGACAGCAGCATATGGGGACTGCCACACAGGGGCCTAGGTTAAAAGTGGAGCAAAAAAATATTAGCATGGATAAGCGCTAACACCACTCAAGTTAAATCAATAGTGCTCTTATACTTGAAAGTAAAAAGTTATTGATGAAGTGAAATTCTCAGGCGCGCTAACATCCGAAGAACTGATTGCTCGGCCACGCTAAATCCCTCTTCCCCATAGAATTCTATGGGATGCTCTGAAAAATCCTCTTCTGGGTTTCACTCGAGCACTAACTCGTATGTGCACTAAGCCAAAGTGCGCTAAAGCCAAAGAGTCGTTAATAAGAAATAGTTTAATACCATTGCTCTTCACTTAGATGAAAATGTAATTTTTATTTTAAAAATGTTTAAATATATATATATATATATATATATATATATATAAGTTGCGACCTGTTGAATTTATATATATATGCCCCACTCACACTGTTTTCCAGTTTATATAGAATTAAGCCCAATTTAAGCTGTTCTTAATAGAATAATCTTCTTTCCTCTACTTTATATAATATATATATATATATATATATATATATATATATATATAATTACACATGTATACACATACACATATAAACGTACACATATATGTATATATATATATATATATATATATATTTATATATATATATATATATATATATATATATACAACAGCAATTAAAATATTAAAATTAAGGGAAGTCTGCCTTAAAAAGCAGGCAAAAAGTAAAAAAGTGAGTTGTGAACCTCATTTGCATATCTCACCCAAAATCCTTTGCTGCATTGGAAACAATGTAATCAGAGAGTTTCTGTGGGGAAAGTAAGTCTTCTGACTTGTCTAGATTTGTATATAGTTTACACAATGAGTTATTTTCTCTACATAAACACCTTTCAACATATTGCTCAAGCGCTAAACAGATGGTGCTCTTAGCTGAGGGTGCGATAAACCAATGGTGAGCAAGTTTATCATCTAGTTCAGTGCTATACTATTAATAATAATGGTTATTATTATTCAGGTGTTAAAGAGCTCTACATTTTAAAGCAATATTTTGGATTGTGCTTGAGTGCAACGCTTAACTCATCATATCGCTATCTATTGAAATAAAAATGGTCACTAACAAGTTTCAGCCATATTAAAATGCTTTGGTTGAAATATCTAACCTTCCACTTGTAGTACCAGATTGTGTGTTTTCCTTTGCACAAATTCTCACAAAGGATAACTCACTCTATGCTATTGATTGCACACCAGTTATAATCTAGCCCTAAGCATAACAACTATAAAATCAAAACAAATACTACTTTAAAAAAACAAAAAAAAACAAGACTCTTTGCAAGGTCATTGAGAAGAGACGCTGGTTATCAGACTGGAAAAATTATACCAGAATTACTTGGCAGCTGGAGCTTGAAGAGAATGCAGAAAGCGTTTTGTTGCTCAGAGTTTTGAATAAGCTGATATTTAAAATTCTATTTTGTGACATTAAAGGGACA
The DNA here is from genome assembly GCF_027579735.1 of Bombina bombina. Taxonomy (NCBI): domain Eukaryota; kingdom Metazoa; phylum Chordata; class Amphibia; order Anura; family Bombinatoridae; genus Bombina; species Bombina bombina. The sequence goes on along the minus strand of NC_069506.1, from coordinate 332,078,681 downwards.
TTAAACACTAAATACGTGCTAGATAGAATGATGCATTCAAAGAACAGATTAGTCCATGACTAACATATAGATGTATTTTGTAAAGTTTCATTAGTTGTTTAAAAAGTGACAAAATAAGTGTAAAGTTTTAGTGTCTATAAAACACTGGGAGCTGCCATGTTGTAACTTGTGTTACCTTCTCTGCAGTGGCCAATTAGGGTCAGTTATAAATAGGTCACTAGAGTGTGCAGCCAATGGTTGTGCTGGATTTAACAGTGTTCTGCACTTCCATTTCTAACAGGAACTGAAAAGCTCACAATTTCAGAATGGAATTACAGGCAAAGAGGACAAAATAAATAATGAAAGTATATTGCAGAGTTGTTTTATTATATACAATTTATCATTTTATATTACCATCTCAAAGTGTTTAATGTCCCTTTAATCAATCAATTATCTAAACTAGTTTATATCTATCCCTTAAAGATTCATATCCAAACCACAACTGTAACCTTTCCCATCATTTTGCAACAATAACTGGACTTTAAAAACTAGACACCACAAGCCCTCCCTTCCATCACCCCACCCTCCCTTAATTGGTGTAGTTTTATTAATTACTTTAAATGTCCAATAACCTGCATTTCATACATACACAAGCTATTACTAGACTAATTTAGGCCACTATTTTCACTTTGCTGATATAATTTTAATGTCTTTATCTGTATAGGGAAAATATCCTAGGAGCAAAGGCATACCCTATTAGGCAGCGCAAAAAAGTTTTATATCTCACCCACCTAGACTTTATCTGTATAGTCCTAGTTACAATTTTTCCAACTGCAATGACTATAAACATCTATCTATCTACTCATCCTCAATAGAAGTCACTCAAATAAACAGGAAGTTCCTTCACCTTAGTTTGTCCCTGCAGAAATGTTCCTCCCAAAATATAGTCTAGCACACTGACACTCATTAGAATGCACGCTCCTTTTGTTCTGAGCATTTAGATAGGACGTTTGTAAGCATTTATGTCTGCAGTGCACTTTGTATAACATCATTAACTGATAAATGTCACTCATTAATAGTTCACTGTGTAAAAAACAAAACTTTACAATGAATTGTAATAATTTATTTTGCCTACTTTTCAAGTAAATAAATGTAAAAAATGTAGTTTCTCCACTGCCCTTATATGGGGCTGGAGTACATTCCTCGTATTTGGAACTCTGACCCTGCTACATGATAAAGAGTAATTGTTTTTTTTATGGCCATGAGCTCACTTCAATCTATCATTAATTGTTCACAGCAAAGGAGATTAAACTCAGAATATTGTAGAGTATTCATTTTATTTAAGGATTGCTATGTACCCCAGTGTGTTCAAGCATTAGTGTTTTGGGTCTTTTTTGCTACTTTTCTAAGCCATCCCGATCCCTCATTAGATTTGCCTTTTACCGCTCATATTTCTGGCTCCATTAATCATGCCGTGGAGGCCGCTTGATAATCCTTGTGGTGTGGGCTTACTCATGTGACCCTGCGACCGCAAGTTAAGAAGCAGCATTATTTAAAGGTGATGAAGTTATATCATCCCTGACTCATTGATCTAGAATGATTTACAATCAGAGCTCTCATGCAATTGGTTGTGCAAGAGAAGGGGGTGGGGCTACACAAGTGATTGCTTGTGCAATATTGCTGCCTTGCTTGCCTCAAATCACAATACACAGGTTGTCTTACTGGGAACATTGTCCACCTGCACGTTTATAAATGGTTTCTGTTGTAAATATAACATGAAAAGTATATACCAGAAACAGCTGATTTGTTAGATTTTCAAGAGATTTTTTACAGAAACAAAAACAAAGTAGAAAGTAAAATGCAGTAGATAATTGGTACAATAATGATAATTACTGCCTAATGTGTTTCAATACAGTTTTCTTTTTTAATTTTACAAACATCATCAATATTTTATGTATTTGCAATTAATTGTTTCATATATGATTGTGTAATTTGACAACATACATTACTGCAAATGGCTAAATTACTTGATTGCATTCATACATGACTATTCTGATGTCCAAACTTAAAGGGACAGTCAACACCAGAATTTTTGTTGTTTAACCCCTTAATGGCCGGACCATTTTTCAATTTTCTTACCCTTAATGACAATGGCTATTTTTACATTTCTGCGGTGTTTGCGTTTAGCTGTAATTTTCCTCTTACTCGTTTACTGTACCCACACATATTATATACAGTTTTCTCCTCATTAAATGGACTTTCTAAAGATACCATTATTTTCATCATATCTTATAATTTACCAAAAAAAAAATGATAATATATGAGGAAAAAATTGAAAAAAACACACTTTTTCTAACTTTGACCCCCAAAATCTGTTACACATCTACAACCACCAAAAAACACCCATGCTAAATAGTTTATAAATTTTGTCCTGAGTTTAGAAATACCCAATGTTTACATGTTCTTTACTTTTTTTGCAATTTATGGGGCAATAAATACAAGTAGCACTTTGCTATTTCCAAACCACTTTTTTTCAAAATGAGCGCTAGTTACATTGGAACCCTGATATCTGTCAGGAATACCTGAATATCCCTTGACATGTATATATTTTTTTTTAGAAGACATCCCAAAGTATTGATCTAGGCCTATTTTGGTATATTTCATGCCACCATTTCACCGCCAAATGTGATAAAAAAAAAAAAAGTTCACTTTTTCACAAATTTTGTCACAAAATTTAGGTTTCCCACTGAAATTATTTACAAACAGCTTCTGCAATTATGGCACAAATGGTTGTAAATGCTTCTCTGGGATCCCCTTTTTCAGAAATAACAGACTTATATGGCTTTGTGGTTGCTTTTTGGTAATATGAAGGCCGCTAAATGCCGCTGCGCAACACACGTGTTTTATGCCCAGGAGTGAAGGGGTTAATTAGGGAGCTTGTAGGGAGCTTGTAGGGTTAATTTTAGCTTTAGTGTAGTGTAGTAGACAACCCCAAGTATTGATCTAGGCCCATTTTGGTATATTTTATGCCACCATTTCACTGCCAAATGCGAGCAAATAAAAAGAAAACTTTACATTTTTCACAACTTTAGGTTTCTCACTGAAATTATTTACAAACAGTTTGTGCTATTATGGCAGAAATTGTTGTAAAAGCTTCTCTGGGATCCCCTTTGTTCAGAAATAGCAGACTTATATGAATTTGGCGTTGCTTTTTGGTAATTAGAAGGCCGCTAAATGCTGCTGCGCACAACACGTTAATTATGCCCAGCAGTGAAGGGGTTAAATTAGGTAGCTTGTAGGGAACTTGCAGGGTTAATTTTAGAGATCAGCCTCCCACCTGACACATCCCATCCCCTGATCCCTCCCAAACAGCTCTCTTCCCTCCCCCACCCCACAATTGTTCCCGCCATCTTAAGTACTGGCAGAAAGTCTGCCAGTACTAAATAAAAGAGTTTTTTTTTTGTTTTTTTTTAAAATACAAATAATAAAATATTTTAGTTGTGATGGACCCCTGCCTTGGCACCAACCTCCCTGATCCCCCTTCCAGCTCTCTAACCCTCTCCCCTACCTAATTACCGCCATCTTGGGTACTGGCAGCTGTCTGCCAGTAGCCAGTTTGGCCCCACAAACCAAAGTATTTTTATTTTATTTATAACTTTTATTTTTATTTTTAATTATTTCTGTAGTGTAGCAGCCCCCCTACAATACTCCCACCCCTCCCCCTCCCAGATCCTTGTATATGTAAAAAAAAAAATTACTTTTTTTTCCCCTTCCTTCCTTCATTGGTGTCAGTGTGGCTAATGCGCGCACGTGCATGCATCGTGCACGCACGCACACGCTCCCTCCTCCCACCCGGACAACGGCACCATCGGCACCATCGCTACTGGTGCAGAGAGCGCCACAGAGTGTCTCTCTCTGCATCGGAGGCTTGTAAAGGGGTATTGCAGGATGCCTCCATATCGAGGCATCACTGCAATACCCTCAGAGCTGCTGGAAGCGATTGTGATCACTTCCAGCACTCTGTTAGACAACTGATGTACCAGGTATGTCTATTGTCATTAACAGTTTTTGCATGATGTACCTGGTACGTCAGTTGTCATTAAGGGGTTAAAAAGAAAGATAATCCATTTATTACCCATTCCCCATATTTGCATAACCAACACAGTTATAATAATACAAGTTTTACCTCTGTAATAACCTTGTACCTAAGCTTCTGCTGACTGCCCCCTTATTTCAGTTCTTTTGACAGACTTGCATTTTAGCCAATCAGTGCTCACTCCTAGGTCACTTCACGTGCATGAGCTCAATGCTATCTATATGAAACACATAAACTAATGCCCTCTAGTGGTCAAAATCCATTCAGATTAGAGGCAGTCTCAAAGGTCTTGGAAATTTGCATATGAATCTCCTAGGTTTAACTTTCAACTAAGAATACCAAGAGGACAAAGCAAAATTGGTGATAAAAGTAAATTGGTAAGTTGTTTAAAATTGCATACCTTATTTAAATCATGAAAGTTTTTTTGGACTTGATTGTCCCTTTAAGCTGTGCACAAAGTACTTAGGGGCTGATTATCTAAAGATCTCTGGGCTGGTGAGATTCTATAAGAATACTTGCTAGTCCTTCTGTTTCCCTGGTGGAATTATATAAAGCCACTTTTTACCCTGAAAACACGGTGTCTAGCTAAGTGGTGTACACTGTATTTTTGTATGGGAAGGAGATGCATACATTACAAAAAGTCGACAATTACAGTTATAATTTTAAAATTATACAAATGAATAATTTAACCATTTACACAAAAATGCACAGAAAAAAAATTGTATTATGAAGGGGCATCAAAAACCATAAGAAAATTGTCACAAAAAAATCGTATTTTATCACAAATGTAAAATTTATATTTAAATTACATAGGAATAAATAGCATTTAATATGCACTGCGTAAATCATAATTTAAGTACACCGAATGTGCAAAAAACACCTACAGATACAAAATACAAAGCGTAATTGATGTTTATTCATAAAATTGGTTGAACATTGGCGTTCCATGGGCGTGCATGAAACTTTCTCTCAAATCCCAGCGTAATTCTCTAAACATTTCTGCCCTACAGTTCTCACTGTTTTTCTCACAAATTAAAAGGTAGCGAGGTTGTGACAAAATGCTCAAAATATTTAATTCACTAGTAGAAAACACACGTATATGAAAATAGAGGCGATGCTATATGCATAAAGCAGCATCATGGGATTTATATGGGCTGAAGGATTTCATTTTTAAAGTGCGCCCCTGCTCACTGTTAACTTTGCCATAAACAGCAAAGTTTACCTTTCCAGTGAGCGCCATTCATTTCAATAGGAAACATCTAGCTACTCACAGGGACTGCCCCTTTTTAAAGATAATTCCACCAGTGTCAGCATAAATAAAAACACGTCTGATCTGGCAAGGTTTAGATAATTGGCCCATTAGTGTAAAAATGATTTGAGCTAAATTTATTATCTACACCATGAAAATCTTATATTTATTAGTACATGAACTGAGCATGCTAAAAAAACCTGATCAAAATAGGCTTTGATTGAAAATCTGCTGGAAAAGTATTTTTGATAGATTAGAATACTACTGTCATATTCTCTCATTTTGTAGCATTGATGACAAGAAAAGGACATTAAATACCTCTGCTTTTTATAAATATTGTGCTTGTGTGACACTCCCTATGAGGCCAAGTAACAAATTCTCTAAAATGAAAATGTAGCAAATCAAATAGCTGGTTTAGACCATTTGCAACATTTTGAAATTCTATGGCATAGATTTTTCTTTTTTTTTCTTGTGTGGAACTAAACCATTTTTACACAAAAGCAACAAGTGTTTAATGTCCATTTTATGTATTGCAAAGAGACCTGAAAAAACACACAATAAATGCTTTTTTTATATTCCTAATGGATACAAAGGAAAATGTATTTTAAAGAAATGTTCTGACTGTGCTTCTTTATGCACAAGAATATTTGACAAAAATGCATTTTTCTGAATTTAAAATCCGGTTTGTATTTATTAGATTACATCTAAAAGAGAGTTTTATTATGTTTTACAATATCTTTAAATTCATCTGTTTCTGCCCAGAAAAATATAACTTTTTGTCGACATTCATGTGAAGGTTTGCTCTGGCGCACCAATACCAGATGTTTCCAACCAATGAGCAATCTGTCTAGATGGATAATTAGTGTTTAGTCACTTCCTGTCACTTTCCATATAAGATCATACAATTTTAAAGGTGCATAGTATGGCCAAAATTAAACTTTCATGATTCAGAAAAAGCACACAATTTTAAGCAATTTTCTAATTTACTCCTATTATCAATTTTTCTTTGTTCTCTTGGTATCTTTATTTTAAAAATCTGGAATTTAAGCTTAAAAACCGGCCCATTTTTGGTTTAGCACCTTGCTGATTGGTGTCTAAATGTAGCAATCCAATCAGCAAGCGCTACCCAGGTTCTGAACCAAAAATGGGCCCGATCCTAAGCATACTTTCCAGCTTTTTTAAATAAAGATAGCAAGAGAAAGAAGAAAAATTGATACTAGGAGTAAATTAGAAAGTTGCTTAAAATTGCTGCTCTATCTGAATCATGAAAGTTTATTTTTAACTAGACTATTCCTTTAAGCATTAAAGGGACAGTCAAGTCCAAAAAAAACTTTCATGATTTAAATAGGTAATGTAATTTTAGACAACTTTCCAATTTACATTTATCACTAATTTTGCTTTGTTCACTTGGTATCCTTAGTTGAAAGCTAAACCTAGGAGGTTCTCATGCTAATTTCTTAGACCTTGAAGGCTGCCTCTAATCTAAATGCATTTTGACCACTAGAGGGCATTAGTTCATGTGTTTCATATAGATAACATTGATCTCATGCACTTGAAGTTACCCTGGAGTGAGCACTGATTGGCTAAAATGCAAGTCTGTCAAAATATCTGAAATAAGGGGGCAGTCTGCATAGACTTAGATACAAAGTAATTACAGAGATAAAACATGTATTATTATAACTGTGTTGGTTAAGCAAAACTGGGGAATGGGTAATCAAGGGGTTATCTATCTTTTAAAACAACAACAATTGTGGTGTTGACTGTCCCTTTAAGCTTACATGATTCCGATAGAGCATGTAATTTTAAGAAAAGTTTTAATTTACTTTTGTTATCAAATCGCCATCATTTTCTATGTATACTTTGCTAAAAATGATATCTAGATAGGCTCAGGAGCACAAATGCACTACTAGGAGGTCGCTTGGATTAGTAGCTACACATATGCCTCTTGTATTTGGCTCACCAGTGGTGCTCAGCCAGCTCCCAGTGGTGCATTGCTGCTTTGGAGCTGTGTTAACCCCCTTGTAAGCAATAAGCAATAATATAATAATAAAATGCTCTAACACATTGCAGCAATTCATTTTTGCCCTTTTATGTCTCTTTAACATAACATTTTGTTTCATGCAAAAACCTCTTTTTAATAACCATTCTTCTTTTTATTCTTTTAATGTTATGTCCCTTTACAGGGCTTGTGCACTTCTAGTCTTAGTAACCAGCATTTGTCTGCATTCCTGATCTGCAGGGGCGGAACTACTATTGGTGCAACAAGTGCCAGTCTATACAGGCAAGTGCACAATGTGGGCAATGCTACTACAGGGGAGCCTTTATTAGTGCAAAATGCAGGTCCATCTATCTATCTATCTATCTATCTATCATCTATCTATTTATCTATCTATCATTTATTTATCTATCATCTATTTATCCGTCCGTCTGTCTGTCCATCCATCCGTCCGTCCGTCTATCTATTTATCTGTCTATCTATCTACCTGTCTGTCTATCTATCTATTTATCTGTCTATCTATCTATCTATCTATCTATCTATCTATCTATCTGTTGAAAAAAAAGAATATTACAGACCAGAGCAAATGTATAAATACTCTCAGACATGTATTAGCTACATTGATTAACAATAAAACAAAACATTTTGGATACTTTTTGTCTCATCCTCACAAATGATTTATTAATGATTCCTATGACATCAAGGATAGCACAAAGATGTATATAAAGAGTTAATAAAGCTAACAGTCATTTTGCCTCATGTTAGTTTTAATTCCAAAGATATTTCTTTTTTCACGACTTTTCATAAACTGCATATACCAATAGCTAAACATTCTACAATCTTCCTTGATTCTTCAGATGACAATATGTTTTTTATATGGCAAATAACTCACATGTGCCTATTGAGAATGTCAAAATCAGAACAGATTTGGAAGTCAATTAATAGTAAGACTGCGTGGTAAATTACATTATGTCTATATTCTTTTGGCAGTTAAATTATGGTAGCCTTGCACAGTCAAGGTCTTCTGACTTTACTTCTATTGCTATCAAGCTGTGCTGCACGTACCTGACGGGAATCTCTATACGTTCTTGACCAATGAGCTGATCAACTCTACTGAACAAAGAGCAACATCAATCACATTGCTCTGTCTGAGCATAGTCAATACAAATAAATACAAATTCTACCTTCCTTGATTCATCCTCCGCTCGAAGCCTCATCCTCTCAAGTTAATGATAAAGTGCATGCTCTCTCTTCACTCTTAGGTCTCTCCTTGATAAATGTCCCGTCAAGAGATTCTGCTCTTTGATGTTGGTGTATTGTATTAGTCTTGCCATCAAGAGCAGTTCTAATTTAACAGATCAAGATTGATTTTCTATCTCCCCCACATTCTGTATATTTATGGTGATAAGGCCAACTGCCCTTCAAAAAATGCATAACTATTGCCTAAATAAGATGTGTATTTGTTTGTTTGTTTCTGCTTAAGATGCCACCTGATCTAAATCAAATGATATCTCTTCAAAATGTTTTGTGTGAAATTATGATTAAGTAAAATAAAATAAAATATACTTAGTCCTTAAAAAAAAAAATACTTTCAAAATGATGTGGTGAAAATTCCTGTCTATCCTAAGTGAGGATGTCTTCTAAAAAATTAATGTTGAAACATTGTGTTATAAAGTGAAGTATGAATGATTCTCAGATGTGGTATAGTAATAAGGACAATATTCCTTTTAATACGTGTTCAAGTAAATAATTCAGAATAGTATTCTAGTGAGTGATTTTGTGAATAAAGAAGAAGGGAATTTGCTAACTAAAACGTGAGGGTAGTGTAGTGTCCAAGGTGATGTCTAGTGAAGTGATCTATGTGGGATGCTTGCCTAAAATACAGGTGGACTGTCGTGATCAGTTATAGTTAGGTCAATGTGTCTAATAATATTGATAATGATAAAAGCTAATATAAATAGAGACAATGGAAAATAACCATAATTTGATAAAGTATAAAATACACTAATTTATTGAGCATTAATATATTGAACAATAATAATAACAAACTGCATGTAATCTATAGTAGAGGTAAAAAAAGAAGAAATTGATGCATTAATAAAAATATATAAAAGTATATAATATATAGAATAACACCGGTGTTAATATATACTAAAAATTAATAGCGCTAAAAACAACTGATAATCAATAGGTAAAAACTGAGCAACATTCATTCCAACTAATTCTATAAAGCAGCAGCTAATAATAGTAAAAACATCAAAGATACCCCTGTGTAACTATTGGGTACATGTGTACGAATACATAGATCACCAATAAGAACCAGTGGAGCAGTCTCCCTTGATATAGTAACAACCTGTTTCCAATGTTTCAAACTTATAATTGTCGCAGTAAACACACTGTTGCGAGTTTTCCGGAGTGGTCTTTTATATGAAACTGTTGTTAACCAGAGGACCTTAAAGACGACAAATTGTCCAAGATAAAACTCCTTTTAAGTCTTGCTGCCAATTATTCTTCAATATTCATAAAGTATAGTTTGATCACAGTACCTTTGTATAAGCTTTTTTAGTGTGTCTCTCCTCTCCGTCGGCGTTTTGTTATTAAATCGGATGTAGGGTCACATGGGTTCCGTGAACCAGTAGCATAAGGTATTTGTTTGAAATAAGTGCGCACACTATTTTCCTTTGAGAATCTTTTCTACGGCTCCTCTCGCTGTACCAATACTAACCACGGTTTATTATTTCAAACCTCGAGTTAGATGCAGCGGTCCTGGGTGCCAGATTCAGTAGTAGTAGTGTCAGCTGTAGGGCTGGATCAATGCGTATCGGCTTCCACGAAGCCTTTCTCAAGATCCTTGTGGATCATATTTTCACACGAAACTTTTTGAAGAGATATCAAATATCCCGATTGCTTTTTTAGCGCCCCTTCCCACACACAACTCCTTTTTTTTTTCTATAACTTATGGTGCAGTCATTTGTGAGAAGACTACACTAGTGAAGGAGGCTATATCTGGAGTGAGGCATACTGTTCAATATCTTTTCCTTATTAGACTAAACCAAATGATATTGTTATTCTTAAGAAAAAATCAACCTGCTCTCTTAGAGTACATAAAAGAGAAGATTATGATGGAATTAAGTTGTGGTTTTCTTGGTAGATTTGTGGTTACAGATGTACCATAGTTAAATAGTCATTATTCTCAAAATGTAGTTCCTCTTAAAGTCTAGGCTACAAGTGTAACGCAAAAAAAAAAAAGAAAGAAAAGTTAACACTATTGTGTATTAAATGCATATGAATCCCAAACATTTTCTTTCATGATTTATATAGAACGTGTGATTTCAAACAACTTTCTAATTTACTTCTTTTATAATTTTTTTTTCTTTTTTGTATCTTTTGTCTAAAAGCAGGGGCCCATTTCTGGAGCACTATACAACTATAGTTTTGCAAGAATGTTGTCCATTTGCAAACGCCCTAGATGGCAGCACTGTGTAGTGCTCCAGATGCATACCTAGGTTTCTCTTCAATAGTATCATGGGAACAAAGTAAATTTGGTATTAGAAGTACTTTGGAAACTTTTTTTTTAAATGATATGTTCTGTCTGAATCACAAAATAAAATGTTTGGGTATCATATCCCTTTAACATCATTCCTTTGCAATTAATTGCTCCTCTTTTTTTCTTTACAACCTTATTTTTTTAGCATTCGAGCAATAGTCTAAGGAGCGCTATCATCTGTATGTTGGATAGCTTGGGTGCACTATATTCCTCATATAATAGTTTTCTTTAGGGGGCGCAGAAAAATTCATGTCACATATCACTTCAGCACTTAGAGCTCACTTCCATTGAACCGTTAAACCTGGAGTCTTAAGCTACTGAAGCGGCCGACAGCTAAAAGTAATTTACGGCTCCATTTTAGTACCAGGTTTCCATTGAAAAGGTTACCGCTTTGCGAGCGGTCGTTCTTTTCGTGTAGGTGTAAGTTATCACATATTATCACTATTTCAGGTCTTAAAAAGCATTACATTTTACAGTGGTATTTTGGCTTGCGCTTGAACGCAACACTTTATTTAGCACTAGTAATACAAGTACAATTAGTTTGTTAATAGAGTTCCCTTCACTACCCATTAAAAGTATAAGGAGCAGTAAAGAAAGTTAAAGCTGCGTTCAGATTCTTTAGTTACAAAAGTTAACCATTCACATGCACCACACTGTACATTATTTTTTTGTTGACTATCATCATGCAAGTTATTGGTCCCTGCACTAGCAGTTGTGCTCCACTTGTAATCTAGCCCAAAATGTTTCATTTTTCATGATGAAAAAACTTTGCAATGTACTTTCATCATTTTACCCTCGTTTATTTCTTTATCTCTGGTATTTATAGCATTGGCATTCCCTCCATCTACAGAATGCAGAAACCTGACCACACCTACATGCTGCATAGGGATTGGTTGATTTGTGCTTGTCCCTAAGTGGCCACAGAAAAGGAAGTAATACACAACCGAGGCTTTTCAAGGGATGTAATCTGACCATGGAAAAATGCAGATTTATCAAGCAAAATTACTTTCTTTCTATGCAGATTTTTTACAATGCATTTTTTATGAAGACCTCTGGTTAATTTTTAAAATGTCCCCCAATTTTTACTAAATACTTGTTCTCCCTATTATATTTCCTATACTTGCCTAAAGACGAGTGCTATATAAATATAGGGCTAATTTATACTATGCTATCTTCAGTATGCCATAGTATCTCCACCCTCTATATACCATAATGATGATGACATTGATATCCTATAGGGTGTATGCATAGGTATTAAGAGATATATTTCTCTTTACTGTCCTACACTAGCTTTGGTCATGATTACGCTCCTAGACTAGGCAGTATATTGTGCAACACTAAGTTAAGTAACAATTAGCCTTTATACCCTATCATGGATACCATCTACTCCTTTCCCACTCCCCTGATCAATTTAAAGTCCTATTATAGATGGCTCCGCCCCCTCTCCCCCCACCAACCCCTATATTTTGAGCGGCTCTTGCCCGCTGACTTTCTCCCCCCCTCTCTTATACCATGGCCTAAGTGTGGCCATCACAAGGACCAACTCCCCACATCTTGTTATCTTTGAATTAGAAGATCATAGAGTACCCCAACTGTGGATGTGGGGACTATCTTCTATTTAATATGATTGTAAAGCCCAAAAGTGGCTGCTCACCTGACTAGTTACTACCATAGGTCTTTCAGTTTTTGTGATCATTTGGCCCAAAAGTGGCCACCCGATTAGTCAGCTACGCTATAGTATTATAAAATATAGGTTTAAGAAGCCTATTTATTGTAATACATTGTTGTGTTTTTTTTTCCCCTACAAATGTCAATGTATCTTAAACAATGCTATATATGTCTTTGATGTTACAAGACGATTTTTGTATACTGTTCATATCACAAAACCTCAATAAAAAACTATTTAAAAAAAAAAAATGTCCCTCAGTTGTCCCCAAAATACATATATATTTAAACTTTGCTGCCTATCGCTGGGTGACGAGGTTCCCATCAGAGCCTATGAAAGCACGCTCTCGGGAGCACAAAGCTTCCCAGCAATGCGCTCAACTTGTAATACCCACGCACATTTGCAAAGTTTCTAACAGTTTGAAGTTGTAGTACCTTGCATGTGATAAATACTCCACAGTGACTCTCAACTGAGGTCTTCTTTGGTCATATTTCTGGTTATACATTTGGCATAAAATAGTTTTGCATGAACATATATCTAATATAACATTAGATTCTAGCACATAGCTGGCATAAAGTAAGCAGGATATACCATGTATCTGTTCTTCAGTCTACTGTAGACATAGTTGTCATAAAGGGAGGTATGGAAGTCATGGATCTGATAATTAAATATCAGTTAAGGATTTAGCCAGTATAAGGAAAGCTGTTTGGAAATGTATTTGCTCTTATCCCCCTTATCTGAATAGGTCTTTGATAGGTTGAAATCACGTTTATAGGAGACTCTTGTTAGTTAGCAGTATTATTAGCCTGAGGAAACGGCGTGGTTAAGGTCGAGAAACGCGTAACAAGTAATACTGGATTGTTTTTATACTTTTTTATGATTCATTGACATGTTATTTGTTTTTATATACATAACATTATCTTGAGTCTCCTATTTTCATATGGCTATCTAAGCCCTGCAACGAAGGATACATTGGGATCTTTTGGATTTACCACTGTGAGCAATATGTGCACTGGGTCACTGTAATATACCCAGTAGGTGATACTTGCACTATCGTGTGTGCATCAAATTGTGAGTACCTGTACATTTGGGATTCAGATAAGGGGGATATCTACCTTAGTTCTCTGCACTAGGAGTCACCCTTCTTATTTCCACTTTTCTAGATCGTTGAATCTTCTATTGATTCCAGAAGGAGCTGCCCTATTCTGTGCACAGTCTTCTAGGACACTGTTAAGATCCTAGGTCGTCTCCCTCAGCATTACCTTTGCCTTCATATTATGTGAGTATATTACCAACATTTGTACTCCCTTAACGCTACCCATTGGCTACACTAGGAGGCTCCCTTTTTCTCCTTTCTTTCTGTATTTGCTCTTATGTAACAGTTACAATATAAATCTACCAAAATATTGTTTCTATTTTAGATGATATAGATAGATAGATAGATAGATAGATAGATAGATAGATAGATAGAAAGATAGATAGATATAGATGGATAGATAGATAGACAGACAGAGAGATAGAAGGGAAATATATGAGGTTATCAGCACAATATAGAACTGTACAGCCTAGTTGGATGGCTGCATGGACAGACAGATGGATGTAAGGACAAAGAAACAGACATAGATAAATAGATATATGATAGATAGATAGATTAATAGATGGAATGGTGTGGATATGAGTCCTAGAATACTGTATATATAATATGATATTATTGCTGTGTTGCTTTTTTCTTCTGTCCCTGTGACACACAGTTACGCTTGCCCACCTTAAATTATACAAAAATGGATAAATCACAAGTGCTTAAAACTGTATTAGATGCTAGATGGCTAAGAGCGTTATTGTCGCTAGATGACTTGCTATCTGCTGTTCCAGTAAGTATATGCAAGGAGTTTTAATGTCACAGTCTTTACGGAAGCTAAGAAAATTGATGGTTATCATAATATTACACATCGAAATAAAAGTCAAATGTTATTGCCTACAGAAAAAATTAATATCCTTTTAGCATCTGAAGACAAGATTTGATGTACTGATACCTAGGGTATGGCAGGTAAAATATTAGGAGATCCGGATAAATATAGTTTAATGTGTCATTTGTCATATTATAGTCCCCCGGACTCATGGGTAAATACAGAAGATGTGTTGGAAGCAGTGTTGCTTTATCATTGTAATCCCTTACTAAGAAATAGGATAGGTAAATTCTGAGGATGTTTATGCAGTGCATTATCTGATAATATAATTACTGCTCGCTAACCTGAATAGCTAATACATCAAATGGGAAAAAGTGTTCCAGATAAAACTTGCTCTATACTATAGACACATATCATTCTGTGTGATGTTGTAATGCTGTGTAACTATGTAGCAGGATACATTTGAGTCATGTTACCAGGGTCTGGGCAGGATCTTGGGTTGGTGTTAGAAGTTTAGTGTCAGAGGTTTAGGACTAAAGACAAGAGGCCAGGGTTAGTAGCAAGGTATTCATTTTTAAAGTATAATTGTTAGCTTTAGATATTACAGGTTTAGGGTTAGAGATTCTTTTTATAGGTTAAAGGTAAGGTTAAAGGGACACTAAACCCACATTTTTTTTTTTTCATGATTCAGATAGAGCGGCAAGTTTAAGCAACTTCCTTATTTACTCCTATAATCACATTTTCTTTGTTCTCTTGCTATCTTTATTTAAAAAGCAGGAATGTAAAGCTTAAAGGGACACTATACACTAGATGTTTCTTTGCATAAATGTTTTGTAGATGATCCATTTATACAGCTTAAACAGGTTTTTTTTAATGTATAGCTTTGCTTATGTTTAACTAACTTTGCTCTGATTTTCAGACTCCTAACCAAGCCCCAAAGAAAAATACCGACGTATACCTACAACAGCCTGCTCCTGTTTGTGTAAAGGTTATGTTCATATGCAACGGAAGGGGGGGGGGTGTCTGCTATTTCCCACTTGCAGTGCCTGTTCCAGTAAACTTTATAACAGAGATAAATTGGAAGCTTCTAAGTAAGTTTTTATACAGCTTTATACTTGGTTTTTATATCAGTATCTGTGCATATTATTCTTTATAGTGGTGTCTATTACATGCAGTTATATGACAATTGGTGTAATACTGTCCCTTTAAGAACCGGTATATTTTTAGTTGAGTACCTGGGTTATGGTTGATTAATGGTTTGCTAAATGTAGCCACCAATAAGCAAGCGCTATCCAGGGTGTATTACATTCCTGCTTTTCAAATACAGATAGCAAGATAACGAAGATCAATTGATACTAGGAGTAAATTAGAAAGCTGCTTAAAATTGCTGCTCTATCTAAATCATGAAAGAAAAATATTGGGTTTAGTGTCCCTTTAAGGTTTAAAGATTATGGGTTCATTTTAGAGGTTCTGCTACAGTTAAATGTTAGGGTATGGGGTTAAATGTTAGGGTATGGGGTTAAATGTTAGGGTATGGGGTTAAATGTTAGGTATCGGGTTAAATGTTAGGGTATGGGGTTAAATGTTAGGGTATGGGGTTAAATGTTAGGGTATGAGGTTAAATGTTAGGGTATGGGGTTAAATGTTAGGGTATGGGGTTAAATGTTAGGGTATGAGGTTAAATGATAGGGTATGGGGTTAAATGTTAGGGTATGGGGTTAAATGTTAGGTATCGGGTTAAATGTTAGGGTATGGGGTTAAATGTTAGGGTATGGGGTTAAATGTTAGGGTATGAGGTTAAATGTTAGGGTATGGGGTTAAATGTTAGGTATTGGGTTAAATGTTAGGGTATGAGGTTAAATGTTAGGGTATGGGGTTAAATGTTAGGGTATGAGGTTAAATGTTAGGGTATGGGGTTAAATGTTAGGGTATGGGGTTAAATGTTAGGGTATGAGGTTAAATGTTAGGGTATGAGGTTAAATGTTAGGGTATCGGGTTAAATGTTAGGGTATGAGGTTAAATGTTAGGGTATGAGGTTAAATGTTAGGTATCGGGTTAAATGTTAGGGTATGGGGTTAAATGTTAGGGTATGGGGTTAAATGTTAGGTATTGGGTTAAATGTTAGGGTATGAGGTTAAATGTTAGGGTATGGGGTTAAATGTTAGGGTATGAGGTTAAATGTTAGGGTATGGGGTTAAATGTTTGGGTATGAGGTTAAATGTTAGGGTATGAGGTTAAATGTTAGGGTATGAGGTTAAATGTTAGGGTATGGGGTTAAATGTTAGGGTATGGTGTTAAATGTTAGGTATCGGGTTAAATGTTAGGGTATGAGGTTAAATTTTAAGGGTATGGGGTTAAATGTTAGGGTATGGGGTTAAATGTTAGGTATTGGGTTAAAAGTTAGGGTACGGGCTTAAATGTTAAGGTATGGGGTTAAATGTTAGGGTATGGGGTTAAATGTTAGGGTATGGGGTTAAATGTTAGGGTATGAGGTTAAATGTTAGGAATTAAGGTTAGATTTCAGAGATAGAGATAAAGGATTATAGTTGAGTTTTGGGGTTTAGAGGCTAGGGTTATAGTTTAGAATTGGTATTAGTAGTTAGGGCTCAGGGTTAGAGGTAATGTATTGAGGTTAAAGTGAGAGCGTAGGGTTACAAGTTAAAGGGACAGTAAACACCAGAATTTTTGTTGTTTAAAAAGGTAGATAATCCCTTTATTACCCATTCCCCAGTTTTGCATAACCAACACAGTTATAATAATACACATTTTACCTCTGTGATTACCTTGTATCTAATCCTTTGCAAACTGCCTCCTTATTTCAGTTCTTTTGACAGACTTGCATTTTTAGCCAATCAGTGCTTGCTCTTAGGAGCTTCACGTGCCAGAGCTCAATGTTATCTATATGAAACACATGAACTAACGCCCTCTAGTGGTGAAAAACTGTCAAACTGCTTTCTGATTAGAGGCAGTCTTCAAGGTCTAAGAAATTAGCACATGAACCTCCTAGATTTAGCTTTTAACTAAGAATACCAAGAGAACAAAGCAAAATTGGTAATAAAAGTAAAATGAAAAGTTGTTCAAAATTACATGCCCTATTTAAATCATGAAAGATTTTTTGTGACTTTACTGTCCCTTTAATGGTTATGCAGAGGGTTAGTGAATTAGTGTTATGCTAGATTTTAGGGGCGATTTAACAACGGTTGATTCTTCAGGCTCCCCGGAAACAGGAGTTAATAAGCAGCTGTCTTAAGACTGCTGCTCCTTAACTCATACGCCTCCTCTGAGGCTGCGGTCTGCAATCTGCCCAATCGTGTACGATCAAGTTGACGCTGTCTGCATTTAGGCCGTCTGGATGAAGACTTCTTGCCGCCTGGATGAGGACTTCTCCGGCTGGATGGATCCTTTAAGCGGGACTTCAAGAACTGTAAGTGGATCGTCGGGGGTTAGAGTTAAAGGGTTATTTTGGGTGTGTTTTATTTTTAGATTAGGGTCTGGGCATGTAAAAGAGCTAAATGCCCTTTTAAGGGCAATGTCCATACAAATGTCCTTTTCAGGACAATGGGGAGCTTAGGTTATTTTAGATTTTTATTTGGGGGGTTGGTTGGGTGGGTGGTGGGTTTAACTGTTGGGGGGTGTTTGTATTTTTTTTACAGGTAAAAGAGCTAATATCTTTGGGGCAATGCCCCACAAAAGGTCCTTTTAAGGGCCATTGGTAGTTTATTGTAGGTTTTTTTTTATTTTGGGGGGCTTTTTTATTTTGATAGGGCTATTAGATTAGGTGTAATTCTTTTTTATTTTTTATAATGTTTTTTTCTGTAATTTGTTTATTTTTTGTAACTTGGTAATTTAGGACTTTTAATAATGTTTAATTGTATATTTAAATAATTTGAGTAGGGTTAGGTTTTTTAATATGTAATTTATTTGATTTAATTGGTAGTTTGATTTAATTGTAGGATAATAGTTAGGGTAAGTTAATTAATAGTTTAAAATAGTTTATTTTAATTCTACAGGTAAGTTTAAATTTATTTGAAGATAGGGATGTTGTGATTTTAATTTAAAGTTAGCGGCTTGTTAGGTTTAGGGGTTAATAGCTTAATTTAGTTTATGGCAATGTGGGGGGCTGACGGTTTAGGGGTTAATAGGTTTAGTTAGTGGTGGTGATGTGGGAGGCCAGAGGTTTAGTGGTTAATACATTTATTTAGGTTGCGGCGGGGTCGGGGAGTGGCAGGATAGGGGTTAATAACTTTATTTAGGTTGCGGCGGGGTCGAGAAGTGGCGGGATAGGGGTTAATAACTGTATTTAGGTTGCGGCGGGGTCAGGGAGCGGCGGGATAGGGGTTTATAACTTTATTTAGGTTGCAGCGATGTTGGGGAGCGGCTGGATAGGGGTTAAACATTTTAGTATAGTAGCAGCATTTAGTGATAGGGTATGAATAAAGTTGGGAAAATGCAGAATAGACGCAAGATCGATGACTGTTAGTTAACAACAGTCTGATGCTCATCGCTCCGTACTTGGTGTGCGTCTTTTTGCCGGCTTTTTTCATAAATAAGGAGAGCGTATTGAGATGAGCACCGTGATGTTAGGTGATGTTAGCCGAGCGTATTGGTGCCGGCGAATGCAGCATAGTTGGCAGCTTGATAGATATCCCCCTTAGTGGTTAGGATTGATATTAGAGGTTAGTTTATAGTTATAGGCTTAGAATCCAGGCCAGAGTTTAGGTTAGTGTTATCGGTTAAGGATCAAGGTCATATGTTGGGTAAGTGTTGTAATTTGTTATAGATTACAAATTACTTGAGTGGCCCTTTAAGATTGTCTTAAACGCTGCCAAACATTTCAACTCACAAAGCTGGTTGACATCATTTTTACAAACCACAGTTCTGTTGGTGGCCAGGGACATAAAAATAGATATATTTCGTACATTAATTTTAATTTTAAAACACTCTAATATATTTGGGGAAAAAATTTTTCTAGATGCAAGAAACAAATTTTTTTTTTCTTTCAAATAATACTTTTGCTAAATATCTCTAATCTTAAGCCAGGGTTGGTACCGGATGGCCTATAAAATATGAACGCAAAATATTAAAGTTACAGGGTGTAAAGTAGGAAACCACATTTCCTACGGCCTATTTCTCTTCAGATCTCACTTTGTTCCCTTCATTTCTCTCACTGCCCGGCGAATATCAATGAAATAACAATTCAGGACAGTTGTTACCTTTGAAACCTGGAGATGCTAAAGTAACACATGGGGGAGCCCCTAGAATCTCTACTGCTTGCAACTTCAGAGAACCCCCACACACACAAGAATCCCTTTTATAAAGAAATATAATAAAAGCTTGCATGTCATACAATCAGATGTCTCATTAAAGGCACACTATTTACCAAAAGATAACATTTCCTCAGCAGCTTGTAGCAGTAAGGGCAGAACAGCTAGAATTATCCTTGTTAATTGACATTTTCTTCTGCAATCTTTATGACTCCTTTTGCTATTCTTTCAATGCAACAGCAATTTAATGAAAACAGCACTTAAATGATACTTGGAAGGCTCCCAAGAAATACAGGTGGCTGGTTAGCCTACAATGCAGCAAGGGGCCTTTTTTCAAAACTTTATTTTAGTGTCACAGGTGTTGACACTGAATTGTAGCTGTCATTGTGATGGACACCAAGGAACTTAAAGGCCTTTGACTCAACTGTGATAAAACATCTGGCAAAGGGACAGTCTTCCAAGCACCAGCTCAAACACATTTGCATTTGGACAAGTGAGAGGCAGAGATTCTCCTTAGAGTGTAGCCCTTTGATAGCACCTTGCCTGATGTGCAAAATTGTGACAGCACTTTGGACGACTCGCTCTATAGTTTATTCAAGTCTTTGGCACATGCCACACAATTTCCTATTGGTTTAAACATTAATGGACTCTGACAGAATCAAATCCAAGGCCAAATTATGGAAAAGGATGAAGCAACATATTTATCCTCCTGGTAATGACAGTTACTTGGTGTAATGAAATAAACTACCTAAACCACTGATCCGGGCTGGCAGTTATTGTGTGTTTTTATTCTTTGTATGCCTGGCCAGCTGTCAGGGTTTGGGCGCTCTGGTGACCATTGTATATGCTGCACATCACATGATAGGAGAAACCTTTGTTGGAAGATTACTTGAGGCCTCCGATTCTAAATGCATATATCATTTATATATATATATATTTTTAATAATTTCCATCTCTGTGTGAGGTTTCTAAAAGTGTTAACAAACACATCAGTTTTACAGTTCACCAGGTATAACGCCTATAATGTCCCTTTAAGCCCAGCATGAAAAATGTATGAAACCTCTGCTGCCCCTGTGAAGTAGCTTGCTTAGTGGTCGTGTCTCGCTCTTGTAAAGTTGATAAAGTTGTCTGTTTTTTTATTTTCTAGTATTTCTCTTTAACTTTAACTTTGTTTGTTCTGTAAGTTTTGAAGCAAATATTTTTTCAGGGTGCAACTTGTTCAATGTACCAAGAGGTGAACGGGTACGGTATAGATGCTAATACCTAGGCTATAATGGCAAATATGTTTAAAATGACATTAAACAGCAAACAAATGAAAAATATGAATTATGTATTCAAAGCAACGTTCAGACTGAGAATAATATGTAGATGTACGTTTTAAAGTTGTATTTGCTGTTAAAGGGACAGTCCACTCCAAAATGTTTATTGTTTAAAAAGATAGATAATCACATTATTACCCATTAAACAGTTTTATATAACCAACACAGTTATAATAATACACGTTTTACCTCTGTAATTACCTTGTATCTAACCCTCTGCCGACTGCCCCCTTATTTCAGTTCTTTTGACAGACTTGTATTTTAGCCAATCAGTGCTGATCCCATGGGAGTGAGCACAATGTTATTTGTATACTTTAATAAGTTTAAGCTGCTGTCCAGGTACCCTGAATATGTAACCCAAAAAGAAATAAAGGACCAATGGATTTTTGCTAACAAACAAACTCTGAATGATCCCCATAACAAATATATTTTTTGTGATAAACACATTTTTGTCTGTGCATATCTAATGTTTTAATGCATGCAAAACAGCTGTATAATATAAATGATACAACCACTAGAGGGCTCACTTATGTAGTCTCTAAGGGGCATATTTAACAATGTGCAAGTGGACATGATACATCGCTACACATCGATAAATGAATACACTGTAAGCATTTATCACTGCACAAGCAGTTCTTGTGAACTGCTGGTGCAATACCGCCCCCTGCAGATTCGCGGCCAGGGGGTGTCAATCAACCCGATTGTATTTGATCGGGTTGATTTCTGTCCGCCGCTTTAGAGCAGGGGGACAAATTATGGAGCTGCGGTCTTTAGAGCTTGATAAATATGCCCCAATGCATGCGATTTTAAGCAACTTTCTAATTTGCTCCTATTGCTACATTTAGACACCAATCAGCAAGCGCTACCCAATCAGCCGCTGGCAGGGGGTGTCAATCAACCCTATCGAATTTGATCGGGATGATTTCTGTCCGTGGTCTTTAGAGCCGCTGCTTCATAACTTCTTGATAACTTCTGTTTCAGGCGAGCCATACGGAGCTTGATAAATATGACACTATATGTTAAACCCCTTGGTGACAGCGAGGGGATTTCATGGCTGAAAACATTGTGTTTCACCACCCTGAGCCATGCAGAAAAATGTGCGTTCTCACTGTTGTCAGCGATACTGGCGCTCTTAAGCCCCTGGCAGTGCAACAGACAGCCGACATACAAGGTGTGAGGTTAAAGCAACATCATAGTATTTTTTATAAGAAAGAGTTTGACTAAAAATGGTTGACGTCACTTTTTTCCATCTCCTAAATCTGTCATCATCTTGTTGTCATGCTTGCAGCTGGGGCATTTGCTCTCAGCCATAGCTGGGTTTGTGTTATTAGCCAGCGACCATTAGTATGAAGCACAAACTAATACTACATTTCAACAGCACTTTACTTTTGTTTCAGTAAGTTAAGGGTTTGTGTATATTTCAATTATGCTGAGTAAAGAAACTTTACATTATATTTTCATTATGTATTTTGCCCCCTTTTCCCCAAATGTAACTGTGGAAATGTGGTGGTTTACAGTTCTGAGAACTGGAAGTGCATACTGCAGACTTCTTAAGCCTAACCCTGCTACATATCTGTCTCTAATTGGTCTCAGTAGAAGTGATAAGATTCTGCAAAACAACTCATTTAACTAAGAAAATGACCGTTTCAAGCACTATATACTCCAGTAACAAGCCCAGAATGAGAAGACCTTGGCCATTAAATGAGAAGAGCTAGAATGAGAAGAGCTTGGCCATTAAATGAGAAGAGCTAGAATGAGAAGAGCTTGGCCATTAAATGAGAAGAGCTAGAATGAGAAGAGCTTGGCCATTAAATGAGAAGAGCTAGAATGAGAAGAGCTTGGCCATTAAATGAGAAGAGCTAGAATGAGAAGAGCTTGGCCATTAAATGAGAAGAGCTAGAATGAGAAGACCTTGGCCATTAAATGAGAAGAGCTAGAATGAGAAGAGCTTGGCCATTAAATGAGAAGAGCTAGAATGAGAAGAGCTTGGCCATTAAATGAGAAGAGCTAGAATGAGAAGAGCTTGGCCATTAAATGAGAAGAGCTAGAATGAGAAGAGCTTGGCCATTAAATGAGAAGAGCTAGAATGAGAAGAGCTTGGCCATTAAATGAGAAGAGCTAGAATGAGAAGACCTTGGCCATTAAATGAGAAGAGCTAGAATGAGAAGAGCTTGGCCATTAAAAAAACTATTATATAAAAAAATATGAATCTATTCAGAAAGTGTTCACACTTGACTGGCATGTTAAAGGGACATGAAACCCACATTTTGTTTTTCCTTATTTAGATAGAGAATACAATTTAAAAAAGTTTACAATTTACTCTTGTTATCAAACTTGCTTCATTCTCCTGTTATTCGTTGTTGAAAAGATACTTAAGTAGGTAGCGTGCACATGCCTGCAGCCCTACATGACTGGCGATAGTGCTGCCATCTAATGCTCTTGCTAATGAATACAAATATTGCAAAACTGCTGCCATATAGTGCTGCAGACACGTGCACTCTCCTGATCTTACCTTTTGACTTTTCAACAAAGGATAACAAGAAAAAGAAGACAATTTGATAAAAGAAGTAAATTGGAAAGTTGTTTAGAATTGTATGTTCTATCTGAATCATGAAATGTATCACAAGGCCAGTGAGGTAGCTCAAGGCTGGTGAGGTAAGCTCAGTTGGTAAATTCCCTGACTACAAAAAAGCCTGTTTAAAAAAAAAAAAAAGATCCAAGGTCACAGGTTCAAATCCCGGCAGGGCCAACTCAGCCCTTCATCCTTCCGTGGTCGATAAAATGAGTACCATTAAATTGGGTAATAATAACAACTATTACTATTCAGCTGCCGATTTGGTTAATTCCGAGAGCGAGCACTGAAAAAGCGCTTTGAGTCCCACTGGGAGAAAGGCGCTATATAAATACTAGTTATTATTATAAGGCACCAGGATTTTTTTGCAATTTCAGACTTTTTTTGTGCCTTTAAAAGCTAATCCTTCTTATGCACTATAGAAAGTGATATTTTCCTCTGGTTTCAAGATAATTGTACATGGGATTCTTTATAATGTGAACTCTATCTCCCTTTAAGGGAAGCTGGCAGCCCTGTAGCAGTCTTTTTATTTTAAAATAAACCCCCTTAAAAACAGAATTTATGTTTACCTGATAAATTTCTTTCTCCTACGGTGTGTCCGGTCCACGGCTTCATCCTTACTTGTGGGAATATTCTCTTCCCTAACAGGAAATGGCAAAGAGAGCACAGCAAAAGCTGTCCATATAGCTCCCCCTCTGGCTCCGCCCCCAAGTCATTCGACCGACGGTTAGGAGAAAAAACTATAGGGTGCTGTGGTGACTGTAGTGTACAGAAATAAACATTTTTAAACCTGACTAAAAGCCAGGGCGGGCCGTGGACCGGACACACCGTAGGAGAAAGAAATTTATCAGGTAAAAATAAATTCTGTTTTCTCCTACATTGGTGTGTCGGTCCACGGCTTCATCCTTACTTGTGGGAACCAATACCAAAGCTTTAGGACAAGGATGAAGGGAGGGAACAAGTCAGGTTACCTAAACGGAAGGCACCACAGCTTGCAACACCTTTCTCCCAAAAACAGCCTCCGAAGAAGCATAAGTATCGAATTTGTAAAATTTGACAAAAGTATGCAGAGAAGACCAAGTCGCTGCCTTACAGATCTGATCAACAGAAGCCTCGTTCTTGAAGGCCCATGTAGAAGCCACAGCTCTAGTAGAGTGAGCTGTAATTCGTTCAGGAGGCTGCCGTCCGGCAGTCTCATAAGCCAATCGGATGATGCTTTTCAGCCAAAAGGAAAGAGAGGTAGCAGTAGCTTTCTGCCCTCTCCTCTTACCAGAATAAACGACAAACAAAGATGATGTTTGTCTGAAATCCTTTGTTGCTTCTAAATAGAATTTTAAAGCACGGACCACATCTAGGTTGTGTAACAAACGTTCCTTCTTTGAAACTGGATTCGGACATAGAGAAGGAACAACTATTTCCTGGTTAATATTCCTGTTGCAAACTACTTTTGGAAGAAAACCAGGCTTGTTACGTAAAACTACCTTATCTGCATGGAATACCAGATAGGGAGAAGTACACTGCAAAGCAGATAATTCAGAAACTCTTCTAGCAGAAGAAATAGCAACCAAAAACAGAACTTTCCAAGATAGTAACTTAATATCTATGGAATGCAAAGGTTCAAACGGAACCCCTTGAAGAACTGAAAGAACTAAGTTTAGACTCCATGGAGGAGTCATAGGTCTGTAAACAGGCTTGATTCTGACTAACGCCTGTACAAACGCTTGTACATCTGGCACGGCTGCCAGACGTTTGTGCAACAAGACAGACAGAGCAGATATCTGTCCCTTTAGAGAACTAGCTGACAGACCTTTTTCCAAACCCTCTTGGAGAAAGGAAAGAATCCTAGGAATTTTGATTTTACTCCAAGAAAATCCCTTGGATTCGCACCAACGGATATATTTGTGCCATATCTTATGGTAAATCTTCCTAGTCAAAGGCTTTCTGGCTTGAACCAGAGTATCTATAACTGAATCTGAAAACCCACGCTTAGATAGAATCAAGCGTTCAATTTCCAAGCAGTCAGTTGCAGAGAGACTAGATTTGGATGTTCGAATGGACCTTGTACTAGAAGATCCTGTCTCAAAGGTAGCTTCCATGGTGGAGCCGATGACATATTCCCCAGGTCTGCATATCAAGTCCTGCGTGGCCACGCAGGAGCTATTAGAATCACTGAGGCCTTCTCCTGTTTGATCCTGGCTACCAGCCTGGGAAGGAGAGGGAACGGTGGAAACACATAAGCTAGATTGAACGACCAAGGCGCCACTAATGCATCCACCAGTGTCGCCCTGGGATCCCTGGATCTGGACCCGTATCGAGGAACTTTGATGTTCTGACGAGACGCCATCAGATCCATATCCGGAGTGCCCCATAGTTGAGTTAACTGGGCAAAGACCTCCGGGTGGAGTTCCCACTCCCCCGGATGGAAAGTCTGACGACTCAAATAATCTGCCTCCCAGTTGTCTACTCCTGGGATGTGGATTGCAGATAGGTGGCAGGAGTGATCCTCCGCCCATTTGATGATCTTGGATACCTCTGCCATCGCCAAGGAACTCTTTGTTCCCCCCTGATGGTTGATGTACGCTACAGTCGTCATGTTGTCCGACTGAAATCTTATGAATCTGGCCTTCGCTAGGTGAGGCCAGGCCAGGAGCGCATTGAATATCGCTCTCAGTTCCAAAATGTTTATCGGGAGAAGGGACTCTTCCCGAGACCATAGACCCTGAGCTTTCAGGGAGTCCCAGACCGTGCCCCAGCCTAAGAGACTGGCGTCGGTCGTGACGATGACCCACTCTGGTCTGCGGAAACTCATTCCCTGAGACAGGTGATCCTGAGTCAACCACCAGCGGAGTGAGTCTCTGGTTACCTGGTCTACTTGAATCTGGGGAGACAAGTCTGCATAATCCCCATTCCACTGTTTTAGCATGCACAGTTGCAATGGTCTTAGAGGAATTCGAGCAAAAGGAACCACGTCCATTGCTGCAACCATTAATCGTATTACCTCCATGCACTGAGCTATGGAAGGCTTTGGAATAGATTGAAGAACTTGACAAGAGTTTAGAAGTTTTAATTTTCTGACCTCTGTCAGAAAAATCTTCATTTCTACAGAATCTATTATTGTTCCCAGAAAAGGAACCCTTGTGGACGGGGACAGGGAACTCATTTCTAAGTTCACCTTCCACCCGTGAGACCTGAGAAAGGCTAATACAATGTCTGTATGAGCCCTTGTTCTGGAAAGGGACGACGCTTGGATTAGGATGTCATCTAAATAAGGTGCCACCGCAATGCCCCTCGGTCTTAGAACCGCTAGTAGGGACCCTAGCACCTTTGTGAAAATTCTGGGAGCAGTGGCTAAACCAAACGGAAGAGCCACGAACTGGTAATGTTTGTCCAGAAAGGCGAACCTTAGGAACTGATGATGATCTTTGTGGATAGGAATATGTAGGTACGCATCCTTTAAGTCCACGGTAGTCATATATTGACCCTCCTGGATTGTTGGTAAAATCGTCCGAATGGTTTCCATTTTGAATGATGGAACTCTGAGGAATTTGTTTAGAATTTTTAAATCCAGAATTGGCCTGAAAGTTCCTTCTTTTTTGGAAACTACGAACAGGTTTGAGTAAAAACCCAGTCCTTGTTCCGCTGTTGGAACTGGGTGTATCACTCCCATCTTTAGTAGGTCTTCTACGCAATGTAAGAATGCCTGTCTCTTTATCTGGTCTGAAGATAAGCGAGACATGTGGAACCTTCCCCTTGGAGGAAGTTCCTTGAATTCTAGAAGAGACCCCTGAGAGACTATTTCTAGTGCCCAGAGATCCGGAACATCTCTTGCCCAAGCCTGAGCAAAGAGAGAAAGCCTGCCCCCTACTAGATCCGGTCCCGGATCGGGGGCTACCCTTTCATGCTGTCTTGGTAGCAGCCGCAGGCTTCTTGGCCTGTTTACCCTTGTTCCAGCCTTGCATTGGTTTCCATGCTGGTTTAGGCTGGGAATTGTTACCCTCTTGTCTAGAGGCTGCAGAGTTAGGAGACGGTCCGTTCCTGAACTTGCGAAAGGAACGAAAATTAGATTTGTTCTTAGCCTTGAAAGGCCTATCCTGTGGGAGGGCATGGCCCTTTCCCCCAGTGATGTCTGAAATAATCTCCCTCAATTCTGGCCCGAAAAGGGTCTTACCTTTGAAAGGAATATTAAGCAGTTTTGTCTTGGACGACACATCCACCGACCAAGATTTTAGCCAAAGCGCTCTGCGCGCCACTATTGCAAAACCTGAATTTTTCGCCGCTAATTTAGCCAATTGAAAAGCGGCATCTAAAATAAAGGAATTAGCCAACTTTAGCGCGTGAATTCTGTCCATGACTTCCTCATATGGAGTCTCCTTATGGAGCGAATTTTCTAGTTCCTCGAACCAAAAAGACGCCGCCGTGGTGACAGGAATAATGCAGGAAATTGGTTGGAGAAGGAAACCTTGCTGAACAAATATCTTTTTAAGCAATCCTTCCAATTTTTTATCCATAGGATCTTTGAAAGCACAACTGTCCTCAATGGGAATAGTTGTGCGCTTGGCCAACGTAGAAACTGCCCCCTCTACCTTAGGGACTGTTTGCCATGCGTCCCTTCTGGGGTCGACAATGGGGAACATTTTCTTAAATATAGGAGGTGGGACAAAGGGTATACCTGGCTTCTCCCACTCCTTGGTCACTATGTCTGCCACCCTCTTGGGTATCGGAAAGGCATCAGCGTGCACAGGGACCTCTAAGAATTTGTCCATTTTGCACAATTTCTCTGGAATCACCAAAGAGTCACAATCATCAAGAGTAGTTAGCACCTCCTTAAGCAGGGCGCAGAGATGTTCTAACTTAAATTTAAATGCCACGATATCAGGTTCTGCCTGCTGAGAAACTTTTTCCTGAATCAGAAATTTCTCCCTCAGACAGACCCTCCCTCACTGCCAATTCAGACTGGTGTGAGGGTATAACAGATAAATTATCGTCAGCGCTCACTTGCTCATCCTCTGTATTTAAAACTGAGCAATCACGCTTTCTGGGAAATGCTGGCAGTTTGGATAAAAGATTTGTTATAGAATTATCCATTACTGCAGTTAATTGCTGCATAGTAACAAGCATTGGCGCGCTAGATGTACTAGGTGTCGCCTGCGCGGGCATAACTGGTGTTGACACAGAAGGAGAGGATGATGAGCTATCCCCACTACCTTCATTTGAAGAATCATCTTGGGCAACCTTATTAAATGTGACAGTACTGTCCTTACTTTGTTTGGACGCCATGGCACAATTTGAACATACATTTAAAGGGGGAACCACCTTGGCCTCCATACACACAGAACATATGCTATCTGAAGGTATAGACATGTTAGACAGACTTTGGCAGGCTATTAATGCAATAAAACCGTTTTTAAACAAAACCGTTACTGTCTCTTTAAATAATAAAAAGAACACACTTTATTTCTGAATGTTTGAAAAACTATGAAGGAATTATCCGATCTTTACAAAATTTGCACCCTAGTGTCTTAATGCTTTGAAAGTATTGCACACCAAGTCTCTAACCCCTTAAATGAGCAAACCGGAGCTAATTGTTCAATTTACCGGTTTAAACCCACTACAGTCCCTGCCACAGCCTTTGCTGCGGATTTTACCTTCCTTGGGGGTTATTCACCACAGAAATAAGCCTTCTTGAATTCGTTTTTGTGGCCACAGGACCCTCTCATATGAAGCTGCATGCACTGCCTCAAGAAGTAACTGCGCAACTGAGGCGCCAAAATGAGGCCTCCTCCCTCTGCATACCAGAGTGAAGGGGCCTTCCTGACTAGATTAGGTGTCTAAACAACTGCCAGACGTAATAAAAACGTTCCCAAAAGTGTTTCAAAGTCACAAAACACTCCAAAAGTCATATAAATATGCTATAAATCAATCGATTTAGCCCACAATAGTGTCAACCAGTATAGAGCCCATTTATAAGCCTTCATTCTGTTATGAGTCTAAGAAAATGGCTTACCGATCCCATAAGGGAAAATGACAGTCTTCTAGCATTACTATGTCTTGTTAGAAAAGAGACTAGTCATACCTGGAGCAGAAAAGTCTGCAAACTGTTCCCCCCAACTGAAGTTCTCTGGGTTCAACAGTCCTGCGTGGGAACAGCAATGGATTTTAGTTACTGTTGCTAAAATCCTACTCCTCTCTTAACAGAACTCTTCATCACTTTCTGTTGTAGAGTAAATAGTACAAACCGGCACTATTTTAAAATAACAAACTCTTAATAGAAGAAATAAAACTACAACTAACACCACATACTCTTTACCATCCCCGTGGAGATGCTACTTGTTCAGAGCGGCAAAGAGAATGACTGGGGGGCGGAGCCATAGGGGGAGCTATATGGACAGCTTTTGCTGTGCTCTCTTTGCCATTTCCTGTTAGGGAAGAGAATATTCCCACAAGTAAGGATGAAGCCGTGAACCGGACACACCAATGTAGGAGAAATAGGGTTAACATTGTTAGAGTAGCAAGATTCACTGTTAACCTTTTGCAATTAGAACATCATAGGGTTAACATTGTTAGAGTAGCAGGATTCAATGTTAACCTTTTGCAATTAGAACATCATAGGGTTAACATTGTTAGAGAAGCAGGATTCACTGGTAACCTTTTGCAATTAGAACATCATAGGGTTAACATTGTTAGAGTAGCAAGATTCACTGTTAACCTTTTGCAATTAGAACATCATAGGGTTAACATTGTTAGTGTAGCAGGATTCACTGTTAACCTTTTGCAATTAGAACATAATAGGGTTAACATTGTTAGTGTAGCAGGATTCACTGTTAACCTTTTGCAATTAGAACATCATAGGGTTAACATTGTTAGAGTAGCAGGATTCACTGGTAAACTTTTGCAATTAGAACATCATAGGGTTAACATTGTTAGAGTAACAAGATTCACTGTTAACCTTTTGCAATTAGAACATCATAGGGTTAACATTGTTAGTGTAGCAGGATTCACTGTTAACCTTTTGCAATTAGAACATAATAGGGTTAACATTGTTAGTGTAGCAGGATTCACTGTTAACCTTTTGCAATTAGAACATCATAGGGTTAACATTGTTAGAGTAGCAGGATTCACTGTTAACCTTTTGCAATTAGAACATCATAGGGTTAACATTGTTAGAGTAGCAGGATTCACTGTTAACCTTTTGCAATTAGAACATCATAGGGTTAACATTGTTAGTGTAGCAGGATTCACTGTTAACCTTTTGCAATTAGAACATAATAGGGTTAACATTGTTAGTGTAGCAGGATTCACTGTTAATCTTTTGCAATTAGAACATCATAGGGTTAACATTGTTAGAGTAGCAGGATTCACTGTTAACCTTTTGCAATTAGAACATCATAGGGTTAACATTGTTAGAGTAGCAGGATTCACTGTTAACCTTTTGCAATTAGAACATCATAGGGTTAACATTGTTAGAGTAGCAGGATTCACTGTTAACCTTTTGCAATTAGAACACCACAGGGTTAACATTGTTAGAGTAGCAGGATTCACTGTTAACCTGTACCAATGGGCAGCGCTGCGGAATCTATCGGCGCTTTATAAATAAAGAATAATAATAATAATTATAATAACCTTTTGCAATTAGAACATAATAGGGTTAACATTGTTAGAGTAGAAGGATTCACTGTTAACCTTTTGCAATTAGAACACCACAGGGTTAACATTGTTAGAGTAGCAGGATTCTCTGTTAACCTTTTGCAATCAGAACATCATTGTTGTGGCATTTCAAGTAACACAAAATCTCATGTTTGGAATTTTATCATCAAAAGAGGTAAATCTTTTTTAACTTACTGGCTGCCCAAGGGTTAAAGGTAATGTAACCTTACCCTGTGACATTATGAAAAATGCCAATTTTACAGCAACTTTCTAAATGTCACTATCATTTTACAGATTTTTTTTATTTTATGGCTCAGTTTTGACAGCAACAATTAAACATAATAGAGATTGTCTGTAATAGTTCACAATCCCCCCCCCCCCCCCCCCCGAATGAAACCACCATATTTTTAAGACAATATATTCCTCTTAGTATTACTTTTTTCTATTTAACATATGAAGCTTGGTGCATTTTCTTTCACTTCAGCTG
This sequence comes from Bombina bombina, assembly GCF_027579735.1. NCBI lineage: Eukaryota > Metazoa > Chordata > Amphibia > Anura > Bombinatoridae > Bombina > Bombina bombina. Next base: position 332,046,955 of record NC_069506.1, on the reverse strand, counting down.
AAGGCTTTTATGAACAAATTTCACTGTTATCTGTGTGTCGCTCAGAAATCTTGCAATAATTAGGGTGTCCATCAACGTCAGTTTTTGTGCAAAGGAAGAGGCGTATTTTATTATATCTGCACCTGGATTCTATTAGAGCTGCACTTACTGCAGTTTCTCTATATGTGACTGGTGGGTGGGGATCTTTTTTAAATTGTGAAAATGTTATCAATAATTTACAGGACCAAAACTAAGTGCCAAACCTTTTTTGAATATAATTCTATTTAAAGGAACATTGCAGTGCAAACATGACATGCTCTTATTCATTAGAACATATCATTTTTGCCCTCCGACCTTGCACATCTATGTACATCAGGGGTTAAACACATAGCTAGAGTCCTGCTGAATGGTAACTGATATTAATATGCAATAACTGAGTATTTATGTACTCACATAAAACATAAACAAAATTTTCCTATGTTTATTCCTAATTGACACCTCAGATCAGATATGTCCCTGCAGATTTCCTTATGCTGGATATATGCCCAACTAGTATCAGATTCATGGCCACCTCTTTGTATTGGCTTGAGGATGAAATTCATCTGCATAGAGAGAAATTGCGTCAAATCTTTGCCGATTTTTTCTGAGTAGTATATTGTAATGTACTAACTAAAACTAACCCTTAGTTATGGAAAGGCAATAACCTAATTTTATTTCATTTGATTCAAAATAATATAAATTAAAACTTGGACTTTCACATTACAAAATATATTTCTTTATACTTTTTCTAATCTTTAAAAAAATGATTGGCAAGTGGAATTTTTAGTTCCAGTTGCTCTTTTTATTTCATGTTTATATTGGTCTTGCAGATTGTGAAATGGGTTAGTATTGTATACTTCAAGCTATTAAATTAAAGGGAGTAATGTGCTAGCAAAAGTAGGCACTGAGCTAAACCAAGGGCAGAGGGTGCTATTGGTAGGCAAGACATCATGTTCTACTGATTCGCGCTTTTCTCATTAGATACTATTTTCTTGCCATGTGCCACTCTCTTTGTCTTGTGTAGAGCATGGAATATATATAAAAAAGGGACTACCCTGAAAATGTATGGTCATCAACACTTACAAGAATTGTGCTGCTAATAAATTTATTAGGCATACTTTACACTCCCCAGCATCCCCTAGATTCATCATAGTAAATCATTTCAAACCTTCTTGACTTTATTTCGAAGTCAAAGTTATTTAAGTCGATCCTGTTCCTTTTCCAAAAGAGATCAAGCTGTGAGTGAACAAAACAAAAAAGCACGAGACAAGACTACATACCAGAAACTCAGTGTTACCTATGATACAAATAGGAGAGAAGATGGAGGAACAAATCTATGCCAAATCATCTTCAAACTAAAGCCAAACAGTTTTTGTTGTGTCACCATCCCATTCAATCATACGTGACACTTTTTACCTTGTAATCAGCAAAACATGAAGCGCTTTACCCTTCGTAGAGCTACTGCGGTTTTGCTAATATAGGGCAGCACTCAATAGAAGCCCTGCCTGGCATCCCTTGCCAATGCATTAAAGCTTGGATGGGTTTCTATTGTTCTACAGAAAAGCATCCGTGGAAGGTGTCTTTTATAGAACAGCTACCTAACTACAGACTCCCGTGAGCCTAAATCTTTCATTTGAACAGCCTTTTACTGCCAGTTTCCTGCAATTTCATGGCACAGACAAAAAAAAATCGCCACAGGATGGCTGTAATTTTGTGTCTTGGAAGCATTATGGATGAATAGTGCTAACAAGCGATTTTAAAGCTTCTTTATTCCTCTTACTTCTTCCCTTGTCTCTTTTAATAGAGCATATTCAGAGGAAAATGAAGGAGATTAACCCCTTTAAGCAATAAGAGGATAGAGCACTTGGATGGAATGCTCATCACGTACATAGCAACGGGAAGCACATTTTCTTCAGGGCTCATGTTTGCCAGGGCAGAGATAGATTTAGAGAAAAAAACAAAGAAAAACCCAGGATATATCAAGTTGCAAATAAGTATGAAAGTTGTATGTTTCTGCATTCATATCCAGCAATGAGCTTGGCCTTAGTAACAGGCAAATCTAAACATTAGAATGCAGCAGCCTGCTAGCTATGCTCCCATGTATTCTGTCACTATGCCATTGCTCACTAAAACATAAAAAGTCAAGACATTTTGGGGCTTCTTGGGCTTCCAATGCAAATACTACTGAAAAAAGCTGCACTAAATATATTTGATCTGCTTATGTTATAGCGTATTTTTGGAAATGGAATGGCTTTGTGCCCATGTATGTCCTAAGTCCTTGAAAGCTGTGTAGCTGTCTTTGAGTGCTGGTGAGCACCCATGGCCATGGGTTTTGCAGGGTCATGGGATGTGTACCCAGCCCAGTTTCAGAGTACAGTCCATTTCTATGTTTTGCATGTGCAATTACAAAGGACCTGTGTCACCCTTGTTAATATATAGTGATGTCCCGAACTGTTCGCCCGCAAACAGTTCACCGCGAACATAGCTTGTTCTCGTTCGCCGCTGCGGGCGAACATATGCGATGTTCGATCCGCCCCCTATGTGTCATCATTGAGGAAAGTTTGACCCTGTATGTCACAGCCTTCTGACACATTTGAGCCAATCAGCAGCAGACACTCCCTCACAGACCCTCCCAGCTCCTTGGCAGCAGCCATTTAGGAGCTTTTAGTGTTGCTGCTGCTGACATAATAGGGAAATAGATAGCTAGGCTAGTGTATTTAGTGTCCACTACAGTCCTGAAGGACTCATCTCATCTCTGCTGCAAGGACAGCACCCCAAAAAGCCCTTTTTAGGGCTATAACTTCAGTCGTTTTTTTTTTTTTTTCCTTTGTATTTTTATTTGCATTTGCCTGGCTTTCAGCCTGTGTGTGAGGCTCACAGCATATACTGTGATTATTGCCACCACTGATATCTGCTTAACATTAGTTTAAATTTAGCCAACAAAAATTTGAAATTATTTTGCTAGTGTAATTTATTTTCATTTTCTTTCAGGCCTGTGTGTCTGGCTTACACAACATACTGTGGTTAATTGCTCTGTGCCAGCCACCACTCATATCTGCTTATAACATTATTTTAAATTTAACCTTTTAAATCATTTTGCTAGTGTAATCTAATTTCATTTTCTATCAGGCCTGTGTGTTTCTGACTTACAGAGCATACTGTGGTTAATTGCTGCCCTACCTAGGCTAGCAGCCACGACTCATATGTGCTTAAAATTTGTTTAAATTAAAAAAAAAAAAAACTTTAAATCATTTTGCTAGTGTAATCTAATTTTATTTTCTATCAGGCCTGTGTGTTTCTGACTTACAGAGCATACTGTGGTTAATTGCTGCCCTACCTAGGCTAGCAGCCACGACTCATATGTGCTTAACATTTTTTTAAATAAAAAAAAAAAACTTTAAATCATTTTGCTAGTGTAATCTAATATTATTTTCTATCAGGCCTGTGTGTTTCTGACTTACAGAACATACCGTGGTTAATTGCTGCCCTACCTAGGCTAGCAGCCACGACTCATATGTGCTTAACATTTTTTTAAATTAAAAAAAAAAACCTTTAAATCATTTTGCTAGTGTAATCTAATATAATTTTCTATCAGGCCTGTGTGTTTCTGACTTACAGAGCATACCGTGGTTAATTGCTGCCCTACCTAGGCTAGCAGCCACGACTCATATGTGCTTAACATTTTTTTAAATAAAAAAAACAAACCTTTAAATCATTTTGCTAGTGTAATCTAATATTATTTTCTATCAGGCCTGTGTGTTTCTGACTTACAGAGCATACCGTGGTTAATTGCTGCCCTACCTAGGCTAGCAGCCACGACTCATATGTGCTTAACATTTTTTTAAATTAAAAAAAAACCCTTTAAATCATTTTGGTAGTGTAATCTAATATCATTTTCTATCAGGCCTGTGTGTTTCTGACTTACAGAGAATACTGTGGTTAATTGCTGCCCTACCTAGGCTAGCAGCCACGACTCATATGTGCTTAAAATTTGTTTAAATAAAAAAAATAAAAAAAACTTTAAATCATTTTGCTAGTGTAATCTAATTTTATTTTCTATCAGGCCTGTGTATTTCTGACTTACAGAGCATACTGTGGTTAATTGCTGCCCTACCTAGGCTAGCAGCCACGACTCATATGTGCGTAAAATTTGTTTAAATTAAAAAAAAAAAAACTTTAAATCATTTTGCTAGTGTAATCTAATTTTATTTTCTATCAGGCCTGTGTGTTTCTGACTTACAGAGCATACCGTGGTTAATTGCTGCCCTACCTAGGCTAGCAGCCACGACTCATATGTGCTTAACATTTTTTTAAATTAAAAAAAAAACCTTTAAATCATTTTGCTAGTGTAATCTAATATCATTTTCTATCAGGCCTGTGTGTTTCTGACTTACAGAGCATACTGTGGTTAATTGCTGCCCTACCTAGGCTAGCAGCCACGACTCATATGTGCTTAAAATTTGTTTAAATTAAAAAAAAAAAAAACCTTTAAATCATTTTGCTAGTGTAATCTAATTTTATTTTCTATCAGGCCTGTGTGTTTCTGACTTACAGAGCATACTGTGGTTAATTGCTGCCCTACCTAGGCTAGCAGCCACGACTCATATGTGCTTAACATCTTTTTAAATAAAAAAAAAAACCTTTAAATAATTTTGCTAGTGTAATCTAATATTATTTTCTATCAGGCCTGTGTGTTTCTGACTTACAGAGCATACTGTGGTTAATTGCTTCCCTACCTAGGCTAGCAGCCACGACTCATATGTGCGTAAAATTTGTTTAAATTTAAAAAAAAAAACCTTTAAATCATTTTGCTAGTGTAATCTAATTTTATTTTCTATCAGGCCTGTGTGTTTCTGACTTACAGAGCATACTGTGTTTAATTGCTGCCCTACCTAGGCTAGCAGCCACGACTCATATGTGCTTAAAAAAAATTTAAATTAAAAAAAAAAAAAACTTTAAATCATCTATCTAACTATCAAATGTATATTGCATCTACTGATCGATGTAATTCGTATCTATAGAATGTATATTGCATCTTTTGATTGATGTAATTCGTATCTATCAAATGGATATTGCATCTATTGATCTATGTAATTCGTATCTATCAAATGTATATTGCATCTATTGATCTATGTAATTCGTATCTATCGAATGTATATTGCATCTATTGATCTATGTAATTCGTATCTATCAAATGTATATTGCATCTATTGATCTATGTAATTCGTATCTATCGAATGTATATTGCATCTATTGATCTATGTAATTCGTATCTATCAAATGTATATTGCATCTATTGATCTATGTAATTTGTATCTATCAAATGTATATTGCATCTATTGATCTATGTAATTCGTATCTATCAAATGTATTTTGCATCTATTAATCTATGTAATTCGTATCTATCAAATGTATATTGCATCTATTGATCTATGTAATTTGTATCTATCAAATGTATATTGCATCTATTGATCTATGTAATTTGTATCTATCAAATGTATATTGCATCTATTGATCTATGTAATCTTTGTATCTATCTATCAAATCTATCTAACTCGTGGTTGTGCAAATGGACTGTTTGCGGTTCCTTTGCGGTACGTTACACGGGGAGTTTGCTCTGTTATTGTGAAGCGGGCGTAACCCTTACACTACCTGATCGATACGACATCATAACTGATGTTTTAAAGCACGTTATTGCAAACAATTTATTAATGTTAGGTGATTTAGGCCCTTTATGGGTTAAAAGCAGACTCTGCATCAACTATGTAATTTTCCATGGGAGTTTTGCCAGGGATCCCCCTCCGGCATGCCACAGTCCAGGTGTTAGTCCCCTTGAAACAACTTTTCCATCACTATTGTGGCCAGAAAGAGTCCTTGTGGGTTTTGAAGTTCGCCTGCCTATTGAAGTCAATGGCGGTTCGCGCGGTTCGCCGGTTCGCGAACAATAGCGGAAGTTCGAGTCTGCCGTTCGCGAACCGAAATGTTTAAGTTTGCAACATCAAGTTTGGTTGAAGGCTGCATTGTGTCGCTGTAGCTTAGGGACCCAGGGAAGAAGAGACCTTGATATGGTCCTGGGCTTGTCACGATTTGGCCACACGCAGTAACTAACTTTTTCATTTAGCTGCTTATCTACCAGTGTGCAAGACAAGAAACCAAACAGATCATTCCCTCTTTTTAATTCTATTACAGTTTTTGCAATCTTACCCCATAAAATGATACTGCGGTTATAAACAGCTTTTAAATACAGATTAGATTCTATGGCCCCTATTTAAGAAAGTCTGGCGGACCTGATACGACAGTGCGGATCAGGTCTGCCAGACCTCGCTGAATACGGCGAGCAATACGCTTGCCGTATTAAGCATTGCACCAGCAGCTCACAAGAGCTGCTGGTGCAATGCCGCCCCCTGCAGACTCGCGGCCAATGGACCGCCAGCAAGGGGGTGTCAATCAACCCGATCGTACTCAATCGGGTTGATTTCCGGTGATGTCTGTCCGCCTGCTCAGGGCAGACGGACAGGTTATGGAGAAGCGGTCTTTGTGACCGCTGCTTCATAACTGCTGTTTCTGGCGAGTCTGCAGGCTCGCCAGAAACACGGGGCATCAAGCTCCATTCGGAGCGTGATAGATAGGCCCACATGAGACAAACAAAACTAACTACAGCCTTGACCTTGAATCAAGCTTTACATCTGGTAAAGGGGAATTTGCAAAACAAATTCACTAAAATTGTAATGGGTGAACCAGCTATATTTATTGTTACAACATAAACATCAGCGTTATGGGATATGTGAAACAATCCTATTTTTATTTAGTTAATTTTTTGTCTTTAACATTAACCTAAAATTAAAGAGAGTTTTAAAATCCACTAAAATTAAATTTAAAGGGACATTCTAAACAAACAAATGACATGTTCTGATTCATAAGACTGTCATTTTTGCATAACTGCCCCAAGTTTATATTGGGGTTAAACACACAGGTACAGTCCCTTTCAGGAATCACTCTCAAGCCCAGCACGGCCAGACAGCCAATCAGGAGTAGCAGCTGCATGCAAGTGATGATGTCACAGGGAATTCCATCCTCAGAGAAGGAAGACAAGCAGTCATCTTTCCCCACTGTAGTGTGTGGGTCCCCCAGCAGGGCTAATTGCACAATGCAGCAGTGCAGCCAGTAAGGACAGTCAAATTCTTAGTTGCATTGGAATAGGTTTTAGTAGCTGAAATAGCAAGGTTCTTATGCCACTTTACAGATCATTAGTTAGACCAAATCTGGAATACTGTGTACAGTTCTGGAGACCATATCTTCAGAAAGATATAAATAAACTAGAAGCTGTCCAAAGGAGGGCTACTAAATCTGCTTATACTCCTGAATAGTTTATAACGATCTTATTGAAATGTACTAGAAAAAGAATTGGGTTTTGGATACTTTTATCTAGTGCAATATGACTAAAGCGAGGTGGCAGATTCAGGGAATTAAAAACGCCATCTAGATACATAAACATGATACAAATTGATCTTCTTGAGTGACAGAGCATATCTAATACTATTATGACCCTGATGAATTGTAGACCAATAAATCAATTACATTATGTTCTCTTTCATATTGCGAATCTAGTAATTAAAAACTAATTTACTCTCATTAGAGCTCAGTTTTCCAATAACTTTCATCTGCATACGTTAACTTTTTCATCTTGGATTCATTTGTAGTAAATATTTATTTTCATGAAAAAAACTGACCAATGAAATTGGTCTTGATAACAAAAGAACCGGAAGGTCATTTTTACTGTTAGCATATGCAATGCAGATCCCAGACATTCTTAAATGATTTAAGCATGCATATAAATTGTATTTCCTGCATTGAAGTGCATCCTTTAAAATGATTTATTTCCTTAGTTTTACTTTTTTTAATTTAGAAATTCGTAGGTAAAAAAAGTAAATTTAAATGGACATTAAACTCTATGTGGGCCGATTTATCAATGTCTGTCGGACATGATACGCTGTAGCATACGCTGTCAGCATTTAACATTGCACAAGCAGTTCTGGTGAACTGCTTGTGCAATGCCGCCCCCTGCAGATTCGTGGCCAATCAGCCGCTAGCAAGTGGGTTTCAATCAACCGGATCGTATGAGATTGGGCAGATTAATGTCCGCAGCCTCAGAGGCAACAGACAAGTTAGGGAACAGCGGTCTTAAGACCGTTGCTTCATAACTGCTGCTTCCGGCGAGCCTGAATGCTCACACGGAAACAGGGGCATCAGGGGCCATTCGACCCTTGATAAATCGGCCCCATTGTATATACTCATACATATGTTAGCAAATAAAAACTCCATACAAAATAAGGGCTAGATTACAAGTGGAGCACTAATATCGCTTTCAAGAAAGTGTGCTTCCATAGGCTCCAGTGGGAACCTCGTTCTCATGCTGTCAGAGGCAGCATCAGAACTAAAGTGCAGAGAAGGGGGTAAGTCGCGCATGCAATGTGCAGCATTTATAAAAAAATATGTATAAGCTGATATACAAATATATATTTATGTTTTAATACAGTATGGGTATATACACATAAATATATATCTATATAAGCATATACATATTTATTTACTGGGAACACACAGTTCCCATAGACACCAACTTTAAAGCCCCAAAACTGCTTAGTGCAGTTGTTTTTTATTAAAAAAATACTACATTTTTTTAAATTAAAAAACTACAATGCTCTCTATTTTGGGGGCATTTGGGGCACTTTTAGAAAATAAACCAGAGATCGGATCTCTGGTTAATTTTATGAGCGCTAATTGCTACCACAAACTCACGGTAGCAATACCCAGTAACGTGTACTGGCTAGTTAATTATCGCATGCCTGCAAACGGGAAAGTTTGCCTGTTTGTGGGTGCCCAATAATTTAGTGCTCCACTTGTAATCTAGCCCATTTTGAAAGACTCCCTCATAGGGATATATATAAATTACAGTAAGTACTACAATGATTAATTACTGTTTAGAATGAATTCTTGGAAATATTTTTACTGTGTATCATAAAATATTGTACTAGGATTTTAAAAGATATTTTATGTCCCCTTTGCGTGAAAACAATGAAACTCTTCAAAACCGTTCTTAGAAGGGACTGGTTAAACAGCACAGTGGGTTGCCCTGCACAGTCATCATATAATGGATTGTTCTAGTGTATGCACCTCTAAAAGCATATAAAGAACTAGGGGCCTATTTAAACAGAAATTAGTTCAACACCTCTGATTGTAACAAAAATAGAACCCAATAATCGAAAAAACAGAAAGGCTGATGAAATAAGTGTTAAAACTTCACCTTTAATTGAAATTCCGTGAGTAAAAAACAAAGGCACAGCACACAGACCTGACTACCGCTGACGCGTTTCCTGCCCTATTGGGCACTTCATCAGAGCTACCTAACAGGTGTGTAAGGACTCCTTAAAAACAGGATGTAAGCCCTGCACACCTGCTGCATAACTAATTATAACAAAAAATGGAAATTTTGTGTGTATTGTGAAATAAACATCCAATCCAACGTGTAAAACAATAATAAACATTATGCATAATAAATAAACTTGAAAATATCGATCATAAACAAAAAAATATATATACATTATTATACACTAAGACTATGCTTTCATATAAAATTGTATCATTCAATAGGCACATTAAAAACGATAGTACAATTCAATGTGTGGGGGATAACAATTCTTACTGTAACTAAATACATGAATATTCGTCAATTAATAACATCCCAGTGTACTGAAGTTAATTTAAACATGTTGAAAACATATAATATGGAAATACAAAGAGGGAACTGATATTCTAATAAACCTTAGTAAATAAATAAACGATGTGAAATGTACATTGTATATACATGTATTAGGTAACACACAGAGAGCATAAGCAGTTAAGTTTACCAATGTGTATTACATCATATAAAAGTCAAATGCTATAAAGTATAAACACATTCAAAAGACATATACTGCCTGCTCTCCGGGTGACCAAACTTGAATAGTTTATCACTAAGATTTTATATATAATCTGGGCGATATCAGAATTTATATCTATTATAAGATCCAGATCCTAGGTCTATGTATTGTCAATGAACAATTTGATGTCACTTATTTTATTAATACCAAAAGGAGCACCGGTTTTTAAAGTGTGAATCCAGTAAACTTCTCGTTTACTCAGTGCTGCATATCTATTGCCTCCTCTGGGTCCTAGTTTAACTACCTCAATCCCTTGGAATGTAAAACCAGCTGAACTATTTCCATGTAAAGCAAAGCTTTGGAAATAGTTCAGCTGGTTTTACATTCCAAAAACACACTTTAAAAACCGGTGCTCCTTTTGGTATTAATAAAATAAGTGACATCAAATTGTTCATTGACAATACATAGACCTAGGATCTGGATCTTATAATAGATATAAATTCTGATATCGCCCAGATTATATATAAAATCTTAGTGATAAACTATTCAAGTTTGGTCACCCGGAGAGCAGGCAGTATATGTCTTTTGAATGTGTTTATACTTTATAGCATTTGACTTTTATATGATGTAATACACATTGGTAAACTTAACTGCTTATGCTCTCTGTGTGTTACCTAATACATGTATATACAATGTACATTTCACATCGTTTATTTATTTACTAAGGTTTATTAGAATATCAGTTCCCTCTTTGTATTTCCATATTATATGTTTTCAACATGTTTAAATTAACTTCAGTACACTGGGATGTTATTAATTGACGAATATTCATGTATTTAGTTACAGTAAGAATTGTTATCCCCCACACATTGAATTGTACTATCGTTTTTAATGTGCCTATTGAATGATACAATTTTATATGAAAGCATAGTCTTAGTGTATAATAATGTATATATATTTTTTTGTTTATGATCGATATTTTCAAGTTTATTTATTATGCATAATGTTTATTATTGTTTTACACGTTGGATTGGATGTTTATTTCACAATACACACAAAATTTCCATTTTTTGTTATAATTAGTTATGCAGCAGGTGTGCAGGGCTTACATCCTGTTTTTAAGGAGTCCTTACACACCTGTTAGGTAGCTCTGATGAAGTGCCCAATAGGGCAGGAAACGCGTCAGCGGTAGTCAGGTCTGTGTGCTGTGCCTTTGTTTTTTACTCACGGAATTTCAATTAAAGGTGAAGTTTTAACACTTATTTCATCAGCCTTTCTGTTTTTTCGATTATTGGGTTCTATTTTTGTTACAATCAGAGGTGTTGAACTAATTTCTGTTTACTTATCATTACAAACGAGGGCTTAGCAGGGGAGCCCTTCTCAACACCTGTGTAACAAGCCGTGATGCTGCTATGAACACAGGCAGTATCTGTGACTGTTGCTACAAATTGCGCTACTAACAGTGAATATAACAGTTCCGTTTTCCTGGATCTCATCTGACATTGGATTTCATTCTCAGAATCAAGTGAGTTTGTTATTGCTAGAACTGTCTAGCTTATGTTTTATTTATAACGATGAGTCTTGCGAATGTAAGGGGTTAACGGTCTTGGTAATCAATTGCAACAATCAACACAGGTTTACTACAATTGTTTCATAATTGGACAAAGCGATACATTGTCTCAGCTAGCACACACGAATATAATGTGCTGCTCATTTAACATTATTTTTTGCTTTTGATCCTTGTATTGAATTGCACAGCCCGAGCTGTCTGTTTGCATTTCCGATTTCGATAGGGGCCTATTTATCAAGGCCCGAATGGCTCGCCAGAAACAGGAATTAAGAAGTAACCGTCTTAAGACTGCTGCTCCTTAACTTGTCCGCTGCTTCTGAGACTGTGGATATCAATCTGCCCAATCTTATACGATCGGGTTGATTGAAACCCCCTGCTAGCAGACGATTGGCCGTGAATCTGCAGGGGGCGGCATTGCACAAGCAGTTTACCAGAACGGCTTGTGCAATGATAAATGCTAACAGCATATGCTATCGGCATTTATCGATGTCTGGCAGACATGTTCTTTACAGCGGATCATGTCCGTCCGCACCATGATAAATCTACCCCTAGTGTTTAACGGAGGCTATTAAAATGGTGCGTGGTTTACAAAATAAAACTTACAAAAGGAAAAAATGGGTGATCTAAATGTTTATGGCTTAGAGGACCTGGCCGTACTGACGAGAGGTCTTAGATCATCGCGATAATCTTCAGCCCTACAAAAACAATTCCCAAGGGGTTGATTCACTAAAAAAAAGCGAGAGTTCACCGAATGTTATGGAATTATTATTATTATTATTATTATCGGTTATTTGTAGAGCGCCAACAGATTCCGCAGCGCTAAATAGACTCCATAGAATAACAATTTGGAAGGATTTGACTCACTGGAGAATTCCTTGAGCTCCTAGTATTTTTAACTGATATTTGGACCTGTATATAAGTTTTGAGGATCATATTTATGGTCATATAAGCATAAACGGTCTGAAAGGAGCATAGCTATTTAGGAAACCCAGTCTGTTTCTCAAATCCCTGGTCATAATGCATTTGCAAGGAGCTAATGGGCCATTGCCTTGATTTGTGCTACCCCCCCCCCCCCCCCACAGACCCCTAAATGAGTTAGGAAGCCTATAACAGACCCCGGCATGTCAATGTCGAAAGGTAAGAAACATTTTGGCCCTTTACATGCAAGGTACCCATAACTTAAATGGTTAAGATAGTGAGATAACAAGATTAGGCTGGCTACATTTCAAGATTAATTTATGCATCATTACCACTCTAAGAAATGTAATTTTGGATATCATGAGATCTTATGACTGTTTTGTAGAGAAAACTAGAGCTAATTTGGCTAGCCTCTCACGCGTAATGAAACCATCCATTTCACTTATTAATTTTGTTTGCCATCTCAAAATCAAGTTTTCCAATGTCTGTCTGTCATTTTTTTTTTTTTAAATCTGTGGGGTGCAAAAATGTATTTACAAAATTTCTCAAGAGCTGAAGCCACTCACTATATTATGGGGCTGCTATAGGAATAGCTGCATATACAGACACAGTGCCGTCTCTCTGCTAATCTATCGACCCCAAGTTACCCAGGGGGATGCCTTCCATTTAGGCATTTTCCTATCTCATTTCACGGTGCAAAGAACACTTAATACATGTTTCAGATCTCTAATTTGCCATGAATCCTTGTTTTAGATAGAAGAGGGGAAGATTTTTAAATTGCGTCTCCTCTGAATATATTCAGGCCACTGCTAGTGTATCTTTATCTTAAAGATCAACATTAACCCCTTGGCTGCAGAACAGAGCTATAGAGATTTACTTTTTATGTTTTGCAGGACTCTTTGGCAGGGTTTAACAATGAAATAAAGAAAATGGCATGGATGTGAATGACTAAGTTTTCTTTTTTTTTGCAATAGCTCCTTGGTAAATATATTTTAGGCTCAAATATCCACAAGAAAACAAAACCAGCAATTAACAATAATTTTATTTTCAATATCCAAAAGCTATCTGAAAAAAAAAAATATATATATTTTAACCTAATGAAATTTAAACATTTTGTGGACATGTCTCAGGCCTATGACAATTTTTTAAATGACCTCAGATCTAGAGAAGTGAGGGGTACAGAGACTCCCCAAAAAAGAAAGACATTTGTTAAATGAAATACAATATACAGTATTTCAGGGCAGTAAATCCATTTATTAAAAGCAATAAATAGTAATATTACCAGCGCACAGAGCAGAGCTCACAAATGTCCTGCGTTTGTAGGATTTTTGCATTCTGGGAGCTCTGGCGCTCTGTAGCTCAGCCATTTCCTGTAAATGACTCCACCCCATCAGTTATAGCCCCAGGGATTCAAGCCACCAATCTCCCTCTGTCAGCCTTGACGTTCCAGTCCAGTAAAATATTAGGCAAATGTTAGGAGTAAGGCATAGAGTAAAAAGCTCCCTATCACAGCTAAATTAAAGCAGTATTATAGATCCCCTTTGGTGCATAATTACTGACCTCCCAACCCCTTTGTATTTAAAGGGACAGTCTACACCTTAGTCAGTTTAAAGTCTTATTTTATATTAAGCTGAAAATAACCCCCCTGCACGCCTTTCTATTTTATGCAGCAGTAACAGTAAAAAAGTTATTTTAAACTATATATTGTTTCTGGCCACTTTGAAATGGCTGCCAGACTCCGCCCACTGATGACATCAGGATCTGGGCTGCATTAAAGGCTCACTAGTAACAATAGACTCACTAATTGGATTCAACAGACTGTTAATGCTATTCAGCAGAGTGACTAGATGCAGCTCACATTGTGATGTCATCAGTGGGCAGAGCTTGGAAGTCATTTCAAAGTGGCCAGAAACAATGTTAATTTCAAAATAACAGTTTTACCGTTCCTGCTGCATTATATAGAAAGTGGTGCAGGGTGCTATTTGCAAGGTTAGACTTAAAAATGACTAAGATGTAGACTGTCCCTTTAAGAAGTTTTTTTTCTGTTCTTGCTAAGCAGATGGTACAGCCAATCAAATATTGTGGTACACTAACCATTGTAGAAAACCACAGTGTACTTATGGCTTTCACCTTAAGTGGATTATTTTTTTTTAGCAATACTAATTAACATAAATTTGCATATATAATTATACGGCATAACTCAAAAACTAAAGCTGCTAGGACTGTTTTTAATGCCATTAATTTATAATTAGTATTTATTACGCACAGAAAAAGGTTTCACTTTGTCACAGGCTTTGTTTCAATATTTATTCTTTATTTTCTACATTGACATGAAACTTAAAAACACCGGTCATATTGGTAAAATACCGGCCGGGTGGCAACTCCTGTGTCTCTGCTTCAGCGCTCAGTTAGACAGCAGAACAGTGAACGCTTAAACTAAATAAATAAAATGAGGCTTTGTTACTTTTTCATTGTTATAATTTATTGTGCAAACCTTCAGGAATTAGTATATTTCTTCACCTAAGGCAATATACAGAGCCACATTCATCGGAGCTTCATGTCTAATGTATTTTATAGATGGGGCCGTATTCTGTACTTGTAGATTTTAAACTTTGTAGCCTTCAGACGATTAGTTTTTGGAGTCTTGTGATTTTGGCTTTTTTAGTAAGATGGGAGTAATGACATATGGACTTGTAGCCCACAGTGCCTTAGAGCAATATAGCTGCACTTCCACTGATGAGACCCATCTAGGCTAAAGAATATGTCTGAGGCTACCTGTACAAATGCCTATTTCTTAGGAGAATTGACCAGTATTTGGGGTCTGGACTGTCATTTTGTATGGAATCCGACTGATATACTGCAGAAAAGCTGTCTTCTGTGAATTGCACAAGTGGACTAAAATATGCTGCACCCTTTGTGGGTACCAAACCATAGGGGAACCCATTAAACTCTGTCTGCCCCCAGCTGAGCACTTCTATTCCTCAGTTTCTAAGAGAAAATACCCTTTCAAACACACCGAGAAGACTGAATCTATCTATAATTCTACCGTTTCCAGACTTGTGCATCTCAAGAATTCAGGCCAATCACAGAAATAAGAATAGAATAAAAACAGATTGATTGAATCAAAAACAGTATATGTAATTTCTATAACATTTACAGTCACATAGAAACTGTTAGGAGTTTGCTTTTTTGACCTCAAACATATATGGATTTAGTGACCCTTTAAGCAAAATGTTGTATTCCGAGGAAAAATGCAGCATTCCAACAAAGAACAAAGATGCTTGGTTATGCACATGGGAAAAGGTGACATATTAATTCATTACCCAGGACATCTAAATAACACACACCCCAGATTTCACACAACTGAACTGCAATTTATCACATCATACCTGCCTATGCTTTAAATATTTATGGCTGTAGCACTTGCCCTAGAGCTGACCTTATTTTTCAGTGTTTAATCAAATTTGCTATCAATCTAAATGTCATCAGGAACTTATTTTAAAAACAATGCAGAAACCAAATATATATGTATGCGTGTATATGTGTGTTTATGTATATATATGTATGCGTGTATATGTGTGTTTATATGTATGTGTTTATGTATATATCTATGTATGCATGCATGCATGTGTTTATGTATATATGTATGTATGTATCTGTGCATTTATATATGTATGTGTGTGTATGTATGCATTTATGTATGTTTGTATGCACAATATGTATGCATGTATATATGTATGTATGTGTGCAATATGTATGTATGCATATCTTTGGTATCCATGGTAAATCAGAATTGCCAGAGAATTGTTCACGCGGCTGACATCTCTTTAACATGTCCTATACCTTCAATGGATAGCATGGTTGTGCTAAACATTGATCATATTCCAAGTTGAGAGTTATGTGTTGCGTGCAAGCATAACAGTTAAGAGCACTAAAATATGTGGACAATTTGAGACCTGGGGGTAGATTTAGTAACTTGAGGTCTGACTTGATTCGCTGTAGCTAATAATGTCTGCCCGACATCGATAAATGCCGACAGCATACGCTGTCAGCATTTATCATTGCCCAAGCATTTCTAGTGAAATGCTTGTGTAATTCCGCCCCTGCACATTCGCGGCCAATCGGCGCTAGCAGGAGGTGTCAATCATCCGATCGTATCTGATCGGGACGATTGCAGTCCGCCACCTCAGAGGTGGAGGATAAGGTAAGGAACAGCGGTCTTATGACTGCTGCTTCCTAACATAAGTTTCCAGCGAGACGGAAACTTCAGGGGTAGATTGCAGCATCTGCTGCTTGATCAATCTACCCCCTGAGTAAGGGCTGGAACACAAGTATAATAAAGCACATGTAAACCTTATTAAAATATACAGGGAGTGCAGAATTATTAGGCAAGTTGTATTTTTGAGGATTAATTTTATTATTGAACAACAACCATGTTCTCAATGAACCCAAAAAACTCATTAATATCAAAGCTGAATAGTTTTGGAAGTAGTTTTTAGTTTGTTTTTAGTTATAGCTATTTTAGGGGGATATCTGTGTGTGCCGGTGACTATTACTGTGCATAATTATTAGGCAACTTAACAAAAAACAAATATATACCCATTTCAATTATTTATTTTTTACCAGTGAAACCAATATAACATCTCAACATTCACAAATATACATTTCTGACATTCAAAAACAAAACAAAAACAAATCAGTGACCAATATAGCCACCTTTCTTTGCAAGGACACTCAAAAGCCTGCCATCCATGGATTCTGTCAGTGTTTTGATCTGTTCACCATCAACATTGTGTGCAGCAGCAACCACAGCCTCCCAGACACTGTTCAGAGAGGTGTACTGTTTTCCCTCCTTGTAAATCTCACATTTGATGATGGACCACAGGTTCTCAATGGGGTTCAGATCAGGTGAACAAGGAGGCCATGTCATTAGATTTTCTTCTTTTATACCCTTTCTTGCCAGCCACGCTGTGGAGTACTTGGACGCGTGTGATGGAGCATTGTCCTGCATGAAAATCATGTTTTTCTTGAAGGATGCAGACTTCTTCCTGTACCACTGCTTGAAGAAGGTGTCTTCCAGAAACTGGCAGTAGGACTGGGAGTTGAGCTTGACTCCATCCTCAACCCGAAAAGGCCCCACAAGCTCATCTTTGATGATACCAGCCCAAACCAGTACTCCACCTCCACCTTGCTGGCGTCTGAGTCGGACTGGAGCTCTCTGCCCTTTACCAGTCCAGCCACGGGCCCATCCATCTGGCCCATAAAGACTCACTCTCATTTCATCAGTCCATAAAACCTTAGAAAAATCAGTCTTGAGATATTTCTTGGCCCAGTCTTGACGTTTCAGCTTGTGTGTCTTGTTCAGTGGTGGTCGTCTTTCAGCCTTTCTTACCTTGGCCATGTCTCTGAGTATTGCACACCTTGTGCTTTTGGGCACTCCAGTGATGTTGCAGCTCTGAAATATGGCCAAACTGGTGGCAAGTGGCATCTTGGCAGCTGCACGCTTGACTTTTCTCAGTTCATGGGCAGTTATTTTGCGCCTTGGTTTTTCCACACGCTTCTTGCGACCCTGTTGACTATTTTGAATGAAACGCTTGATTGTTCGATGATCACGCTTCAGAAGCTTTGCAATTTTAAGAGTGATGCATCCCTCTGCAAGATATCTCACTATTTTTGACTTTTCTGAGCCTGTCAAGTCCTTCTTTTGATCCATTTTGCCAAAGGAAAGGAAGTTGCCTAATAATTATGCACACCTGATATAGGGTGTTGATGTCATTAGACCACACCCCTTCTCATTACAGAGATGCACATCACCTAATATGCTTAATTGGTAGTAGGCTTTCGAGCCTATACAGCTTGGAGTAAGACAACATGCATAAAGAGGATGATGTGGTCAAAATACTAATTTGCCTAATAATTCTGCACTCCCTGTAGTATTACACATATTTATACACCTCCTTCCCAGTAACTTGGTCATCTGCCATAGCACTTTAACAACAAGTTTAGATATTTTTATTTTGTTTTTAAAATAGAAATATATTAAATAGCTTTGTTCTACATTCAGAAGAAACTGTTATTTTTATTTTTAAATCTCTATTTATGGAGGTTCATAAAGGAGGTTTGTGTTTGTTTCTGAGTCAGATCAGCAGACATTGTGGATATCTGGAAATGAGTAATCCGTTCTTAAAAGGATACTGTATTCAAAAATTTGAGAGAATAACATTTTACATCTAGACATTTTCCCTGGAAAAAAAATAAGAAAAAGCTCACTACAAATAAATGTAAACTAATATACCCATCAGTTGTACACTTCCTACTAATGCTCATTGGCATACTTCATATTAATGCGTAGTGAGCAGTATTAGGAAGTAACTATAAACCAGTGAGCATAAACAGGAAGTACCTACCAGCCAATCAGCATTAGTAGGAAGTACATATACGCCAATGGGCATTAGTGGGAAGTACACAACTGATACACTTGTATTGGTTGCAACTTAGTTTTTACTTAACTTTTTGTATAAAACCCCCAAAAACCTTTAGATACGGTCCGCTTATATTCCATATAGATGACAAAAATGTATTGGATACAGTGTCCATTTAAAGGGACAGTAAAGGTTAAAAAAACTTTCATGATTCAAATAGGGCATGCAATTTTAAACAACTTTCCAATTTACTTTGCTTTGTTTTCTTGGTATTCTTAGTTGAAACCTAAACATAGGTAGGCTCATATGCTAATTTCTTAGACCTCGAAGGCCACCTCTAATCTGAATGCATCTGGCAGTTTTTCACCACTAGAGGCATTAGTTCATGTGTGTCATATAGATAACATTGAGCTCACGCACGTGAAGTTACCTAGGTGTCAGCACGGATTGGCTAAAAATGCAAGTCTGTCAAAAGAACTGAAATAAGGGGGCAGTTTGCAGAGACTTAGATACAAGGTAATTACAGAGGTAAAACGTGTATTATTATATTATAACAATGTTGGTTGTGCAAAACTGGAGAATGGTTAATAAAGGGATCATCTATCTTTTTAAAAAAAAAAAAAAAAAAAAAAAAGGTTTCCAATTTACTTCTATTATCAAATTTTTGTTCTTCTCATGTTATTCTTTGTTGAAGAGATATCTAGATAGGTAGCATGCAAATGTGATGAACACTACAAGATAGGACATAGTGCTGCCATCTAGTGCTCGTGATAATGTATAACATTGTTGCAAAACTGCTGTCATATAGGGCTGCAGACACATGCATAGTCCTGAACTTATTTTCCGGAATTCCAACAAAGGATAACAAGAAAACGAAGAAAATTTGATAATATACATAATTAGGAAAGTTTTTTAAAAGTGTATTTTCTATCTGAATAATTAAAGAAAAATATTTTTTTTGGTCCCTTTAAAAATAAAATGTGGGGGTGCAAGGAGCTGCACTATTAGCTAAACATAGTGTGCAGGTGATACTAATTAGGCATCTTATGTTCTTCAACCTATTCCTTCTGTTATTTTTTTTATATGATCCCCCATTTCCCCCTCCCAGGTGCTCTATTTAAAAAAGGCAAAAAGAGGGTAGCTAGCACCTTTGATATTTTGGGGTGCTACATTAATAAACAGGATTTC
The DNA here is from genome assembly GCF_027579735.1 of Bombina bombina. Lineage (NCBI taxonomy): Eukaryota > Metazoa > Chordata > Amphibia > Anura > Bombinatoridae > Bombina > Bombina bombina. Next base: position 332,026,919 of record NC_069506.1, on the reverse strand, counting down.
CCCAGCATCTCTTTAGACCCATTACTGCTGAGCTCACATATCACTATAATGTAGCAGCAAAACATACAACCCATATAAGGGAATACACTCTAATACATAACTCACAGAACACAGAATACAACCCATATAAGGTAATACACTCTAATACATAACTCACAGAACACAGAATACAACCCATATAAGGGAATACACTCTAATACATAACTCACAGAACACAGAATACAACCCATATAAGGTAATACACTCTAATACATAACTCACAGAACACAGAATACAACCCATATAAGGGAATACACTCTAATACATAACTCACAGAACACAGAATACAACCCATATAAGGGAATACACTCTAATACATAACTCACAGAACACAGAATACAACCCATATAAGGGAATACACTCTAATACATAACTCACAGAACACAGAATACAACCCATATAAGGGAATACACTCTTATACATAACTCACAGAACACAGAATTCAACCCCTATAAGGGAATACACTATAATACATAACTCACAGAACACAGAATACAACCCATATAAGGGAATACACTCTACTACATAACTCACAGAACACAGAATACAACCCATATAAGGGAATACACTCTTATACCTAACTCACAGAACACAGAATTCAACCCCCTATAAGGGAATACACTATAATACATAACTCACAGAACACAGAATACAACCCATATAAGGGAATACACTCTACTACATAACTCACAGAACACAGAATACAACCCATATAAGGGAATACACTCTAATACATAACTCACAGAACACAGAATACAACCCATATAAGGGAATACACTCTAATACATAACTCACAGAACATAGAATACAACCCATATAAGGGAATACACTCTACTACAAAACTCACAGAACACAGAATACAACCCCTATAAGGGAATACACTCTAATACATAACTCACAGAACACAGAATACAACCCATATAAGGGAATACACTCTAATACATAACTCACAGAACACAGAATACAACCCATATAAGGGAATACACTCTAATACATAACTCACAGAACACAGAATACAACACATATAAGGGAGTACACTCTAATACATAACTCACAGAACACAGAATACAACCCATATAAGGGAATACACTCTAATACATAACTCACAGAACACAGAATACAACCCATATAAGGGAATACACTCTTATACATAACTCACAGAACACAGAATTCAACCCCTATAAGGGAATACACTATAATACATAACTCACAGAACACAGAATACAACCCATATAAGGGAATACACTCTACTACATAACTCACAGAACACAGAATACAACCCATATAAGGGAATACACTCTAATACATAACTCACAGAACACAGAATACAACCCATATAAGGGAATACACTCTAATACATAACTCACAGAACATAGAATACAACCCATATAAGGGAATACACTCTACTACATAACTCACAGAACACAGAATACAACCCCTATAAGGGAATAAACTCTAATACATAACTCACAGAACACAGAATACAACCCATATAAGGGAATACACTCTAATACATAACTCACAGAACACAGAATACAACCTATATAAGGGAATACACTCTAATACATAACTCACAGAACACAGAATACAACACATAAAAGGGAGTACACTCTAATACATAACTCACAGAACACAGAATACAACCCATACAAGGGAATACACTCTAATACATAACTCACAGAACACAGAATACAACCCATATAAGGGAATACACTCTAATACATAACTCACAGAACACAGAATACAACCCCTATAAGGGAATACACTATAATACATAACTCACAGAACACAGAATACAACCCATATAAGGGAATACACTCTAATACATAACTCACAGAACACAGAATACAACCCATATAAGGTAATACACTCTAATACATAACTCACAGAACACAGAATACAACCCATATAAGGGAATACACTCTAATACATAACTCACAGAACACAGAATACAACCCATATAAGGGAATATACTCTAATACATAACTCACAGAACACAGAATACAACCCATATAAGGGAATACACTCTAATACATAACTCACAGAACACAGAATACAACCCATATAAGGGAATACACTCTAATAAATAACTCACAGAACACAGAATACAACCCATATAAGGGAATACACTCTAATACATAACTCACAGAACACAGAATACGACCCCTATAAGGGAATACACTATAATACATAACTCACAGAACACAGAATACAACCCATATAAGGTAATACACTCTAATACATAACTCACAGAACACAGAATACAACCCATATAAGGGAATACACTCTAATACATAACTCACAGAACACAGAATACAACCCATATAAGGGAATATACTCTAATACATAACTCACAGAACACAGAATACAACCCATATAAGGGAATACACTCTAATACATAACTCACAGAACACAGAATACAACCCATATAAGGGAATACACTCTAATACATAACTCACAGAACACAGAATACAACACATATAAGGGAGTACACTCTAATACATAACTCACAGAACACAAAATACAACCCATATAAGAGAATACACTCTAATACATAACTCACAGAACACAGAATACAACCCATATAAGGGAATACACTCTAATACATAACTCACAGAACACAGAATACAACCCATATAAGGGAATACACTCTAATACATAACTCACAGAACACAGAATACAACCCATATAAGGGAATACACTCTAATACATAACTCACAGAACACAGAATACAACCCATATAAGGGAATACACTCTAATACATAACTCACAGAACACAGAATACAACCCATATAAGGCAATACACTCTAATACTTAACTCACAGAACACAGAATACAACCCATATAAGGGAATACACTCTAATATATAACTCACAGAACACAGAGGTGACTTATAAAGGCCAAAATTTAGGCTTAATTTGCATTAAGGTGCTAAAGTGTGGATCTGGTTGTAACATAAAAATGTTCCATAGACTTTGGAGATAAATGTTTTAACACCAGTTTCCATACTTTACCACCTCAATGGAAACTAGACCTTAGTGTATTAATGAGATATCAAACATTAAAGGGACAGTCAACTCCAAAATTGTTATTGTTTAAAAAGATATATAATCCCTTTATTACCCATTCCCCAGTTTTTCACAGACAAATGGTTACATTAATACATTTTTTACCGTTGTGATTACCTTGTATCTAAGCCTCTTCTGGCAACCCACTTATCACATGGCTATTTATTTATTATATATTGACTTTTAATTTAGCCAATTAGTTCAGTGTCATGCACAACTCCATGCGAGAGAGCACAATGTTATCTATATGGCTCACATGAATTAGTAGTCTCTTGTTGTGAAAAGCTAATTAAAAGCATGTGAAAAGAGGCTGTCTGTAGTGGTTTAGAAACAGGCAGACATTTAGAGGTTTAAATGTTATAAAATATATTAATATAACATTATTGGTTATGCAAATCTGGGGAATAGGTAGTAAAGGTGTTTATCTTTTTAAACAATAACAATTCTGGTGTAGACTGTCCCTTTAAACATCAGCATACATAACAATAAATTCCCCCAGAGGTACAGGAGTCTCAGTTATCCCCAGCTCAGTTTCCAGACCTGAGAACTAAAACTCTACTGAACAAGCAGGAGATCCACCTCATCACAATTAGCCAACTCCCCGCGGCCAGCGCCTGAAACTAAGCTGCTACATTACCCCTAGAAATTAGGAAGGATGGGAGAGACCATAATCTCCGGAATGGACCCTGACTTTCAGTTAAACCCCTTATTTAAAACCTCTCTCAATAACCCTCCAGACCTAAGCCTGACCCTCGGTCACTATACATGCATTGCAGTCAAACACCCCTGTATCCTAATAATGTATACAGGCCTCAACATGGGGAAGACTGGGAACTTTATTCTAACCAGACCTAAGCCTGACCCTCGGTCACTATACATGCATTGCAGTCAAACACCCCTGTATCCTAATAATGTATACAGGCCTCAACATGGGGAAGACTGGGAACTTTATTCTAACCAGACCTAAGCCTGACCCTCAGTCACTATACATGCAATGCAGTCAAACACACCTGTATCCTAATAATGTATACAGGCCTCAACATGGGGAAGACTGGGAACTTTATTCTAACCTGACCTAAGCCTGACCCTCGGTCACTATACATGCAATGCAGTCAAACACCCCTGTATCCTAATAATGTATACAGGCCTCAACATGGGGAAGACTGGGAACTTTATTCTAACCAGACCTAAGCCTGACCCTCGGTCACTATACATGCAATGCAGTCAAACACCCCTGTATCCTAATAATGTATACAGGCCTCAACATGGGGAAGACTGGGAACTTTATTCTAACCAGACCTAAGCCTGACCCTCGGTCACTATACATGCAATGCAGTCAAACACCCCTGTATCCTAATAATGTATACAGGCCTCAACATGGGGAAGACTGGGAACTTTATTCTAACCAGACCTAAGCCTGACCCTCGGTCACTATACATGCAATGCAGTCAAACACCCCTTTATCCTAATAATGTATACAGGCCTCAACATGGGGAAGACTGGGAACTTTATTCTAACCAGACCTAAGCCTGACCCTCGGTCACTATACATGCAATGCAGTCAAACACCCCTGTATCCTAATAATGTATACAGGCCTCAACATGGGGAAGACTGGGAACTTTATTCTAACCAGACCTAAGCCTGACCCTCGGTCACTATACATGCATTGCAGTCAAACACCCCTTTATCCTAATAATGTATACAGGCCTCAACATGGTGAAGACTGGGAACTTTATTCTAACCAAACCTAAGCCTGACCCTCGGTTACTATACATGCAATGCATTCAAACACCCCTGTATCCTAATACTGTATACAAGCCTCAACATGGGGAAGACTGGGAACTTTATTCTAACCAGACCTAAGCCTGACCCTCGGTCACTATACATGCAATGCAGTCAAACACCCCTGTATCCTAATAATGTATACAGGCCTCAACATGGGGAAGACTGGGAACTTTATTCTAACCAGACCTAAGCCTGACCCTCGGTCACTATACATGCATTGCAGTCAAACACCCTGTATCCTAATAATGTATACAGGCCTCAACATGGGGAAGACTGGGAACTTTATTCTAACCAGACCTAAGCCTGACCCTCGGTCACTATACATGCAATGCAGTCAAACACCCCTGTATCCTAATAATGTATACAGGCCTCAACATGGGGAAGACTGGGAACTTTATTCTAACCAGACCTAAGCCTGACCCTCGGTCACTATACATGCACTGCAGTCAAACACCCTTGTATCCTAATAATGTATACAGGCCTCAACATGGGGAAGACTGGGAACTTTATTCTAACCAGACCTAAGCCTGACCCTCGGTCACTATACATGCAATGCATTCAAACACCCATGTATCCTAATACTGTATACAGGCCTCAACATGGGGAAGACTGGGAACTTTATTCTAACCAGACCTAAGCCTGACCCTCGGTCACTATACATGCATTGCAGTCAAACACCCTGTATCCTAATAATGTATACAGGCCTCAACATGGGGAAGACTGGGAACTTTATTCTAACCAGACCTAAGCCTGACCCTCGATCACTATACATGCAATGCATTCAAACACCCCTGTATCCTAATACTGTATACAGGCCTCAACATGGGGAAGACTGGGAACTTTATTCTAACCAGACCTAAGCCTGACCCTCGGCCACTATACATGCATTGCAGTCAAACACCCCTGTATCCTAATAATGTATACAGGCCTCAACATGGGGAAGACTGGGAACTTTATTCTAACCAGACCTAAGCCTGACCCTCGGTCACTATACATGCAATGCAGTCAAACACCCCTGTATCCTAATAATGTATACAGGCCTCAACATGGGGAAGACTGGGAACTTTATTCTAACCAGACCTAAGCCTGACCCTCGGTCACTATACATGCAATGCAGTCAAACACCTTTGTATCCTAATACTGTATACAGGCCTCAACATGGGGAAGACTGGGAACTTTATTCTAACCAGACCTAAGCCTGACCCTCGGTCACTATACAGGGAGTGCAGAATTATTAGGCAAGTTGTATTTTTGAGGATTAATTTTAATATTGAACAACAACCATGTTCTCAATGAACCCAAAAAACTCATTAATATCAAAGCTGAATAGTTTTGGAAGTAGTTTTTAGTTTGTTTTTAGTTTTAGCTATTTTAAGGGGATATCTGTGTGTGCAGGTGACTATTACTGTGCATAATTATTAGGCAACTTAACAAAAAACAAATATATACCCATTTCAATTATTTATTTTTACCAGTGAAACCAATATAACATCTCAACATTCACAAATATACATTTCTGAAATTGAAAAACAAAACAAAAACAAATCAGTGACCAATATAGCCACCTTTCTTTGCAAGGACACTCAAAAGCCTGCCATCCATGGATTCTGTCAGTGTTTTGATCTGTTCACCATCAACATTGCGTGCAGCAGCAACCACAGCCTCCCAGACATTGTTCAGAGAGGTGTACTGTTTTCCCTCCTTGTAAATCTCACATTTGATGATGGACCACAGGTTCTCAATGGGGTTCAGATCAGGTGAACAAGGAGGCCATGTCATTAGATTTTCTTCTTTTATACCCTTTCTTGCCAGCCACGCTGTGGAGTACTTGGACGCGTGTGATGGAGCATTGTCCTGCATGAAAATCATGTTTTTCTTGAAGGATGCAGACTTCTTCCTGTACCACTGCTTGAAGAAGGTGTCTTCCAGAAACTGGCAGTAGGACTGGGAGTTGAGCTTGACTCCATCCTCAACCCGAAAAGGCCCCACAAGCTCATCTTTGATGATACCAGCCCAAACCAGTACTCCACCTCCACCTTGCTGGCGTCTGAGTCGGACTGGAGCTCTCTGCCCTTTACCAATCCAGCCACGGGCCCATCCATCTGGCCCATCAAGACTCACTCTCATTTCATCAGTCCATAAAACCTTAGAAAAATCAGTCTTGAGATATTTCTTGGCCCAGTCTTGACGTTTCAGCTTGTGTGTCTTGTTCAGTGGTGGTCGTCTTTCAGCCTTTCTTACCTTGGCCATGTCTCAGAGTATTGCACACCTTGTGCTTTTGGGCACTCCAGTGATGTTGCAGCTCTGAAATATGGCCAAACCATCTTGGCAGCTGCACGCTTGACTTTTCTCAGTTCATGGGCAGTTATTTTGCGCCTTGGTTTTTCCACACGCTTCTTGCGACCCTGTTGACTATTTTGAATGAAACGCTTGATTGTTCGATGATCACGCTTCAGAAGCTTTGCAATTTTAAGAGTGCTGCATCCCTCTGCAAGATATCTCACTATTTTTGACTTTTCTGAGCCTGTCAAGTCCTTCTTTTGACCCATTTTGCCAAAGGAAAGGAAGTTGCCTAATAATTATGCACACCTGATATAGGGTGTTGATGTCATTAGACCACACCCCTTCTCATTACAGAGATGCACATCACCTAATATGCTTAATTGGTAGTAGGCTTTCGAGCCTATACAGCTTGGAGTAAGACAACATGCATAAAGAGGATGATGTGGTCAAAATACTCATTTGCCTAATAATTCTGCACTCCCTGTACATGCATTGCAGTCAAACACCCTGTATCCTAATAATGTATACAGGCCTCAGCATGGGGAAGACTGGGAACTTTATTCTAACCAGACCTAAGCCTGACCCTCGGTCACTATACATGCAATGCATTCAAACACCCCTGTATCCTAATAATGTATACAGGCCTCAACATGGGGAAGACTGGGAACTTTATTCTAACCAGACCTAAGCCTGACCCTCGGCCACTATACATGCATTGCAGTCAAACACCCCTGTATCCTAATAATGTATACAGGCCTCAACATGGGGAAGACTGGGAACTTTATTCTAACCAGACCTAAGCCTGACCCTCGGTCACTATACATGCATTGCAATCAAACACCCCTGTATCCTAATAATGTATACAGGTCTCAACATGGGGAAGACTGGGAACTTTATTCTAACCAGACCTAAGCCTGACCCTCTGTCACTATACATGCAATGCAGTCAAACACCCCTGTATCCTAATAATGTATACAGGCCTCAACATGGGGAAGACTGGGAACTTTATTCTAACCAGACCTAAGCCTGACCCTCGGTCACTATACATGCAATGCAGTCAAACACCCCTGTATCCTAATACTGTATACAGGCCTCAACATGGGGAAGACTGGGAACTTTATTCTAACCAGACCTAAGCCTGACCCTCGGTCACTATACATGCAATGCAGTCAAACACCCCTGTATCCTAATAATGTATACAGGCCTCAACATGGGGAAGACTGGGAACTTTATTCTAACCAGACCTAAGCCTGACCCTCGGTCACTATACATGCAATGCATTCAAACACCCTGTATCCTAATAATGTATACAGGCCTCAACATGGGGAAGACTGGGAACTTTATTCTAACCAGACCTAAGCCTGACCCTCGGTCACTATACATTCAATGCAGTCAAACACCCTGTATCCTAATACTGTATACAGGCCTCAACATGGGGAAGACTGGGAACTTTATTCTAACCAGACCTAAGCCTGACCCTCGGTCACTATACATTCAATGCAGTCAAACACCCTGTATCCTAATACTGTATACAGGCCTCAACATGGGGAAGACTGGGAACTTTATTCTAACCAGACCTAAGCCTGACCCTCGGTCACTATACATGCAATGCAGTCAAACACCCCTGTATCCTAATACTGTATACAGGCCTCAACATGGGGAAGACTGGGAACTTTATTCTAACCAGACCTAAGCCTGACCCTCGGTCACTATACATGCATTGCAGTCAAACACCCTGTATCCTAATAATGTATACAGGCCTCAACATGGGGAAGACTGGGAACTTTATTCTAACCAGACCTAAGCCTGACCCTCGGTCACTATACATGCAATGCAGTCAAACACCCCTGTATCCTAATAATGTATACAGGCCTCAACATGGGGAAGACTGGGAACTTTATTCTAACCAGACCTAAGCCTGACCCTCTGTCACTATACATGCAATGCAGTCAAACACCCCTGTATCCTAATAATGTATACAGGCCTCAACATGGGGAAGACTGGGAACTTTATTCTAACCAGACCTAAGCCTGACCCTCGGTCACTATACATGCAATGCAGTCAAACACCCCTGTATCCTAATACTGTATACAGGCCTCAACATGGGGAAGACTGGGAACTTTATTCTAACCAGACCTAAGCCTGACCCTCGGTCACTATACATGCAATGCAGTCAAACACCCCTGTATCCTAATAATGTATACAGGCCTCAACATGGGGAAGACTGGGAACTTTATTCTAACCAAACCTAAGCCTGACCCTCGGTCACTATACATGCAATGCATTCAAACACCCTGTATCCTAATAATGTATACAGGCCTCAACATGGGGAAGACTGGGAACTTTATTCTAACCAGACCTAAGCCTGACCCTCGGTCACTATACATTCAATGCAGTCAAACACCCTGTATCCTAATACTGTATACAGGCCTCAACATGGGGAAGACTGGGAACTTTATTCTAACCAGACCTAAGCCTGACCCTCGGTCACTATACATGCAATGCAAACACCCCTGTATCCTAATAATGTATACAGGCCTCAACATGGGGAAGACTGGGAACTTTATTCTAACCAGACCTAAGCCTGACCCTCGGTCACTATACATGCATTGCAGTCAAACACCCTGTATCCTAATAATGTATACAGGCCTCAACATGGGGAAGACTGGGAACTTTATTCTAACCAGACCTAAGCCTGACCCTCGGTCACTATACATGCAATGCAGTCAAACACCCCTGTATCCTAATAATGTATACAGGCCTCAACATGGGGAAGACTGGGAACTTTATTCTAACCAGACCTAAGCCTGACCCTTGGTCACTATACATGCATTGCAGTCAAACACCCCTGTATCCTAATACTGTATACAAGCCTCAACATGGAGAAGACTGGGAACTTTATTCTAACCAGACCTAAGCCTGACCCTCGGTCACTATACATGCAATGCAGTCAAACACCCATGTATCCTAATAATGTATACAGGCCTCAACATGGGGAAGACTGGGAACTTTATTCTAACCAGACCTAAGCCTGACCCTCGGTCACTATACATGCAATGCAGTCAAACACCCCTGTATCCTAATAATGTATACAGGCCTCAACATGGGGAAGACTGGGAACTTTATTCTAACCAGACCTAAGCCTGACCCTTGGTCACTATACATGCATTGCAGTCAAACACCCTGTATCCTAATAATGTATACAGGCCTCAACATGGGGAAGACTGGGAACTTTATTCTAACTGACCCTTCACTGCAATTTTTTTTCCTTATTTCACTCATGCACAACTCTTAATAACCCATCTCTAGCCCTAATGAGTTTTGGAAAATCATTATTCAGTTTTCATAAGAACTTAAAGGAAAATTAAACTAAACTTTGATGGTTCAGATTAGGGATAGGCGAATGTGTTTATTTTCTAATTCGAATGTTAGAATGAATGTTATTGTAGAAATTCTATTTACATAATAGAATGTTGATGAGAACGAATATTCTTAAAAATTTAAATGTTATTTACAGTTTTCGAATGTCACTTTCGAATTCGAATATCACATTTGATTTCGAATGTCAGATTTGAATTTGAATGTCACATTCAAATTGGAATATTACATTTATAAAACACAGTTGTAGACTAGAAATACTATTTAGAATTTGAAAGTCACATTCGAATTTGAATGTCACATTCGAATTTGAATATTACATTTATTAAACAGTATTAGACTAGAAATACTATTTCGAATTTGAATGTCACATTCAAATTCAAATATTACATTTATAAAACACAGTATTAGACTAGAAATACTATTTTGAATTTGAATGTTACATTGAATTTGAATGTAGCATTTGAATTCGAATATTACAATTATTAAACAGTATTAGACTAGAAATATTATTTCGAATTTGAATGTTACATTGAATTTGAATGTAGCATTTTAATTTGAATATTACATTTATTAAACACAGTTGTAGACTAGAAATACTATTTCGAATTTGAATGTTATTGAATGAATACATAGTTAAACATTCTATTTTCAAACAAATATTTTTGAATTTTATTGAAAAATTCAAAAACGAAAATTAGAAAATAGAATGTTAGAATGTTATATAAACATTCAAAATTCGATAATAACGAACAAATATATCAAAATTCGTTTTAAATTTTGAATTTTTAGAAACATTTGCCCATCCCTAGTTCAGATAGAGCATATAATTGTAAGAGATGTTTTAATTTACTTCTATCATCAAATGTACTTTGTTCTCTTAATACAGTTTGTTAAAAAAACATACCTAGGTAGGTTTAGGAACAGCAATGTACTGAGAACTAATTGGTGATTAGTGGATACACACATATGGCTTATCTTGTCATTGGCTCACCAGACGTATTCAGCTAGTTCCCAGTCATGCATTTGTACACTGGAGCTGACTTGAACTATGTTTGAAGTAGCTTTGCATGAGGTTAAACAGTTATATCTAAGCAATAGTGCTATAATACAATGCTCTATTCTTTTTCCTCTTTTATGTTGCTTTAAATAAAATCCAATGTACAATATGACTTTACAACAGTTGTGAGTGTGTTATCATTTATATAGGACGTCTAGGATATACTAATGCTAAATGCACTGCCAAATAGAATAAAGGTATATATTTTACCTGGAAGAGCATAACCATTTTATGAAAATATTACTTATTTGTATGGTGATGAGGTTTCAGATTCAGCATAGACAGGCTATCCATTTTTTTATATTTTATTTTTTTACATTCAGCTCCAAATATGGTTTAAAAATATCTGAAAAGAACATTTCTATGCTATTATTGCTGTGTAAAAAATTTGTTTTCTGAAGGTCTTCGGAGTCCCATCATTTTCTCAGAGGCAGTATGGCAGATTAAGTGTGCCCGGCACACTATCTGTCAGTGCGGGGAGTCTTTTGCCATTGGCAGGGACAGATTGAGGTAAGGAACAGCTAGGAGGCTGCTTAAGCTTAATGGGACTCAAAACATTTCTCGCCTAATGTATGAAAAATGCTATCGGCTTCTTTAAAGTTAGTGTTTTGCATTTTTATGGCAATCTGACACAAAATCTCATTTCGCTGTCTTATGTCTTTAATGCAGGATTTATGCTCTGCTCTAACACAGACGCACTGCACATATTACAATAAAAGGCAGACGATTTCAGGATGACGGGGTAGCAATATCAAATTTCTAAAATTAGAAAAACAGTTATAACACACAATAATCGATTATGCTACAGCGTATAGTTAAACTAAGTATCTCAGTGAAGGGCTGTAAGGCTAGGGCATACAAATAAAATGAGAATGCAAATAAATATTTTATTTATACTCAGTGTATCACTATACAGATAGTTTGTTTCTATTTATAAAACATGAATATATTCTGGAACAAAATCATATCCCTTGAGTTTGCAATTTAATGTGTCAGCAGAGAAGTTAGTGCAGGCACTTGCCATACCAGCCCATCATTTACTAAACCCTCCTAGTGCCAAGCAAAGCAGGAAATCTTTCTATTAACATAGGCGGGGGGGGGGGGGGGTTCTTGGCAACAGTGTCCAATTTAATAATTTAACAGTTTAGAGACTATTTCTCAAATTATTTTAAAATATACTATGGAGGAGCAGGCAGTAAAACTGTCAAGAAACATCCATTTATTTTCGTATAACTCTCTCCTCCGCACAAGCACTCTATACATCTATAGAAAGATTTACGTTGCTAGCACCCTTAGGCAAAGGAGATAAAGGCTCTTTTCCTACCAAAGTGTCTGGTGATTCACATCGCACTCACTATTAACAGCCGTAAAACATACACCTCTGGTTACAAAGAGCTCCTCACTGCTATATTGCACAGTAAAGTGTTGAGAATGCACAATACAATACATCATGTAGTGTAGTGCAAAGCTTTATTTATTTACATTTAAGAGAAACTACCCATAGGTGTTTGCCTGTATTGTCTGATGAGAAATATGTCCCGTCTCAAGTTTTAGCTCTGTCTTCAGCTGTTTATTTGGAGTCTACAATCTTAACCCCTTAAAGACAGCTGCTGTGCCCTGTACATCAGCTGTCTTTTTTTACTCTAAGGGGTTAAAATTTCCAAACGCCTCCTGGAGCGAGGCATTTAGTAACAGCGCATCTCGCTGATATTGATAAGACCCGCATTATTATAGAGTAGAGCTGCAGCCAATACATTTTTGTTTCGGACAAAATTTTCATTACAAATATTCAGGGAAATTCGTTTCCCCAAATATTCGGTGGCTGCACTCTTTGGTATTTGTTTCATTTAAACCAAAACAAAAACTGAATTTTAGTTAAACCTTTATATTAGTTTTCATTAAAATTAATTTAAATATTTCAAAGCAACAGGTAAAAAGTTCCCCAGTAGCTACAATACTTTACTTAGCGTGCTCTGGAGAGTGCGCTAAACCAATCCTCTTCTTCCCAGAGTCCTAGCAGCGCTAACAACAGGCTTTAGCACTCTCAGTTCCCCTGCCCTGCATTAACTTTAGGGCAGGTCCTGGGAGCCGAGCGAGCTAAGCCTACTGTTAGTGTGGCCGGGACTTTGGCAATAAGATTGAGTAAGCACGCTCTCCAGATGATTTTTGTTAGTATTTTTTAGTTTTATTTTCTTTGTGTATTCATTCAGATATTAATTTGTTAAAATGAATATTTGTGACAAACGCATATCTCTATTATAGAGTTGAAAACCCCTTAAGGACATGTGATGTATAGGGGTTAAAGGGATATTTAAATACTTTTTAGACATTTGCATAGTTTATATCAGCAAATAAGTGCTGAATTGCAAAATACCTACACAAAATGATTAAAACCTGCAAATTACCACTTGATAAAGTCCACCTGTGAGTGAACAAAACGCGTAGAAGAAAGTACCAGATAGAGGTGCAGTCAAGTGGCGAACCAGACAACAGGTGCTCCAACTCCACTCAGGACTATCTTGAGTGCTACTTCCCCAGAGCTGCTGGATGATGTTACTGGGAATTGACAGAGGGGGGGTCTCCCTCATAAGTTTGATATATGCTAAGTTTGATATATGCTAATTTACCAATGTCTGTCGGACATGATACGCTGTAGCGTATCATGTCCGACAGACATTGCTGAATGCCAACAGCATACATTGTCGGCATTATCATTACACAAGCAGTTCACCAGAACTGCTTGCACAATGCCGCCCCTTGCAGATTAGCGCCCAATCGGCCATTAGCAGGGGGTGTCAATCAGCCCGATCGTATAGGATCAGGTGGAATGAAGACCACAGCTTCAGAGGCAGCGGACAAGTTATGGAGCTGCAGTCTTTAGACCGCTGCTTAATAACTGCTGTTCCCACGAGCCTGCAGGCTCACGCGGGAACAAGGGAAACATTCGGCCCTTGTTAAATCTACCCCTATAAATCTTGTAGGTGCATATTCATTATGTTATGAAATAAACATTACTGTGAATCGCAGATGCGCTTGTGCTGCTTTTATATTTGACATAAAACTGCCACTTAATGAATGATTTGCGAAACTACTTCACGACCCTGTGAGTATGTTTATCTCATCTCTACAAATTGAGGCCAATTAGAGCCTGCTATATAGGAGTTTTTTCACTGCTCTCAGCAATCAAATCTAGTATGTGGCTGGTTTAGGCAGTTTGAAGAAAACATAGGTTACAGAATAAGCTTTACAGCGTTGTTACGGAGAACAGGACATGCACAGTTTTTACACAAAAGCAGGGTATTATACATGAAAAACAGTTAACTAAATAATGAAAGTATATTGTAAAAGTTTTTACTATGCATAATTAAATTACTATCTCAAAGTATTTTTTATCCTTTTCTCCATCCCTAAAGAAACATATGTTCATGAAAATTATATTTCCAATTTTTCTAATCAGTATTTTAAGTATATTATATTATATAATGATTGATTTAGACCTTGATTCCATCACTTTGGAATTTAAATAAATATAAAATCGTTTTTTTGTAGTTATACTCAGGTTGTCAGACTTATCTTCTTATGCAGTAATACAACATAAAGGGGCATATTTATCAATGTGCGACTGGACATGATATGAAGTAGCGTATCATGTCCGCCGCACACCGATAAATGCCGACAGCATACGTTGTCTTGTGAACTGCTGGTGCAATGACGCCCCCTGCAGATTCGCAGCTAATCGGCCACTAGCAGGGGGTGTCAATCCACACGATTGTATTCGATCGGGTTGATTTCTGTCCGCGACCTCAGAGCAAGTGGACAAGTTATGGAGCAGCGGAAACAAGGGGCATCAAGCTCCATATAGGTAAATATGCCCCAAAATGTGCATTTCAGTGACTATAACCTCTTGGTAATCTCCCAATAAACATTTAGAAATGTAGAAAACAAATCTATTTCATTGGTTCAAAAGAAGGCTTCAATTATCATTTTGTATTTAAAAAATAAAAATAATAATAATAATAATAATAATAATAAAAATAATAATAATAATATATATATATAATAATAATAATAATAAAAATAATAATAATGATAATAATAATAAAATAATAATATATATATAATAATAATAATAATAATAATAAAAAAAAAAATAATAATAATAAAAATAATAATAATAATAATAATAATAATATATATATAATAATAATAATAATAAAAATAATAATAATAATAATAATAATATATATAATAATAATAATAATAATAATAATAATAATAATATATATATATATTTATATATACAGAGAGAGAGAGAGAGCGCATTTTAATAGTCGATCAGAAGTACTGTAATACGTGATTGATTATTCCTTTTGGGCCCCAATGAATTTGTATCTGGAGACAAGTTGCTAGATTCTGTTAAAAGAAGAATTTTCTATGTAAAAGGCCTGATTGGAGTTTCCATAACAACAAAATTGATGTTTACGAGGATTTTCTGAGCCCAGAAGCTGAATTCAAACTTTTGGCAATAACATTCAGTCACGATCATGAGTTATGGGAAACTTCAAAAGTTCAAGACACAAATATTTTGAAAATTAACTCTGTAGACTAAACACCGTACTATTTCTGCATAAACTCTGAAATTATACAATTTTTGTTATAATTTTAATGAATTCTAATTAAAACAAATGATGTTAGAAATCATTAACACGCACCACCCAATTCAAGTATTCACTACACTGTTTAGAAATCATCATTTTTATGGACAGGAATCCTAACGGCCATTGTCATTGTTTTTATCTAGTTTGTATAATAAATAGTCGCAGCTCATATTACTTCTGTGTCTCTGTGTTACTTTATTCCAGATCACTTCAGTTTATTCATATACAAGTTTTCCTAAAATAAATGTGGTGTAGGCGCATGTGTATTTACATCCAACATGGATGACTGGGGTGTGTTTCAAGCAGGCTGGGCATATCATGAATAAAAGGAGAGAGGATTTTGTGCATCAAAAAAGTTTAACCCTCTGTGTTTCAAATAGAGTTAGGTAAGCAATAAACGTTTCTTTCATGGAAAGGGATATAGTCATCTCCTAACTAAAAAACATATACTTAATATAATTTAAAGGTAATTGTGCTTGCTTTGAGCTAAAACCTAATAATGGAAGTATGACAGACTATACAAATAATATGTAGTTACAAAAATATATATATTTATTTTATATATATTAACACTGTATGTTATCACATTTGGATGATACAATAATATTTCTGTGGGATTAAATTAAAATGGATTGCATTAGATGGGGAATTCTCATAAAAAGAATAGTGTTTGGATGGGGTTTTGATTTAGCAAATGTATAACTGACACATTTATATGCCAGGATTAGTTACCTTCTGGGGCAGTCTAGTTGGAGGGTAGGACTGAAGGACACATGGTAGAAATGTATCAGGGCATGTGACCTCACCACAAACCACTATAGTTATCAGGAGTATTCCCTCCAATTTTTAACCATCTGATCAGGTAAAGGGGTTGCATAAACGGTAAAAGAGACTGAAGGCTGCATGGTAATAAGGAAGAAGTGTATGGGACTGAGGGTGCCAATCACTATAGGGGAACATAGACAAACATTGCAGGAATAAATTAATTGAAGAGAGCAGGAACAGAGAGCTGTGCAAGTATGTAAAAAAAAAGTCCAGATACTTGAAAATGTGAATGAGATCCTTGCAAAAGAACAGTACACAGCTTGCACCAGAGCATGGTTTTATATTTGTCACCACAAATGGCTATTTTTGTTTTCTACAGTTATATCAGAATTGTGTAATGATAATATTAAGAGAGTATTCAAACACTCAGGTGAGCCAACGGCAGCAACAGACCTAAGTACACCACTGTATCCTGGGCTTCACTGGAAAGGATGCCAGGGTACGTAATCTGGCACCTGGCTAAAAACCTTCAGCTCAGCCTCACACATCACCTTATCTGTGCTCAGCCAGTCTATCACCTTCCACTGAGCCTTCTAAGATAAATTATTATGATTGACAGACAGCTTCTCTAACCATGCAGAAAATACACATCAGTCACAATCAGTAAATCCTTCGCCAGACTCGTCCCTGACAGTCTGCGGCTTCCTTCATCGGACTCTGTGAGGGAGAAATGGAGCCAGACTGTCATAACTAATGAGGCCTTTAATGCATAGCCGCATAAGTACTATTTTTAGTCTTTCTTTTTTTTCATCAAATATTTAATTGCAAGTCTCTGGCAATATAATGAGGTAAAACAAGATATTGTAAAATAAGCAGCTGTTTGCTTTCATATCACCTGCAAAAATAAGCAGTAAACAGCAGATCACCCAGTGGTTGAAAACAGACAGTAATAAGATAACCACAATTAAGTACTAAACAGTACTAGGTACTGGGTTTATTTTTAGGGCACTAAGGTAGATGTCCAAGCGTTCCATCACACAAAGTGGCAGCAGATTGGTGCGTTGAGTTTTGCTATTTACTTCTAGTTATTTTGATTTTGCGCCACTGCAAACATAAAGGGCTATAAACAGTCAATATATTGTTCAGCCTGTGTTTAAAGTAATGTAAATAACATACCTAAAAAAGAGAACTTACCTGGAAAAGGTAACAATAAAATGAGTAAATGAGGGGGGCGCCAAAAAGGTAAATGAGAGATAAGATATACAATTTTAATAAACGATTATAATATAATGCACTCTAGTGGTTTCATATTTCCACTGGTAATACTTATGGTTTTTTGAAGACACAAAGAATTCCCCCCACTATCCTTCTAATACTGGTATTTTTGATCACCAAACACTCTTCGTTTTTTTTTTCACATATTTTTTCACATTCTTTTTTATATATTTTTCATTATTTTTTCACTCATTTTTTCATCACTTTCAAGTATTTTTTAACTCCACTCGTGACTTTTGATCATTTTTGTATCAACATTGACAAATTGAATTTTGGACAACTTTCTTTATTTATCTGAACATTGAGACATTACATTCTATCAGGAAAAGACTACCCTTTAAATAGGAGTAATCGGACTATACACCACTTATTTCACCTAGATCTATACTGTTTACACTCATAACTGTTGCTTTTATTGTATAACTGTGTAACTGTGTATTTTATTATTGTGATTCAGTTTTTAGCTTTTACATCTCATATTAATTTGCAGCTTTGTAGACATGGATCCGTGTATTTTAATGTATTAGATTTCTTATTAAACCACTAGAGTGCATTATATTATAATCGTTTATTAAAATTGTATATCTTATCTCTCATTTACCTTAGCTTTTTTGGCGCTCCCCTCATTTACTCATTTTATTGTTACCTTTGAGGTTCACTAGGGAACCTACTGAGGAGAGCTAAAGGTATTTATATTTGCGCAGGGTAAACTTTACAAT
Source organism: Bombina bombina (assembly GCF_027579735.1). Classification (NCBI taxonomy): domain Eukaryota; kingdom Metazoa; phylum Chordata; class Amphibia; order Anura; family Bombinatoridae; genus Bombina; species Bombina bombina. Next base: position 332,007,889 of record NC_069506.1, on the reverse strand, counting down.
ATTACATTACCTGGAAAAGGTGCAATGTTGTTCCTTTGGAAAGCATCAGAAGTACTCATGCCTCCGGGGCTTTTCTCTTCCTTCTAAACAAACACCCTGGTGCATTATTCTTGTATTAGATCATAACTGCGGACACACTCATAGTCAATCCAAAGCCAAGACAGGAGTAAGATATGGGATCATACTGAAGGCAATTAATGTTTTTAAATTTGGCAAACAATGTGGTATTGCCGCAAGTAAAGTCAGTAGAAGGATTGGTTGTATAGGTAGAGGTATTTTCAGCAGAAATAGTAAGGTTTGTATGCCACTTTACAGATTACTAGGTCTCATGTTTAGTACTGTGTGCAGTTCTTGAGGCCATGGGGCATATTTATCAAGCTTGATGCCCCGTGTTTGCTCGCCGGAAACAGAAGTTATGAAGCAGCGGTCTGAAGGGGGCGTCATTGCACCAGTAGTTCACAAGAACTGCTTGTGCAATGATAAATGCCGACAGCGTATGCTGTCGGCATTTATCGATGTACAGCGGACATGATACTCTACATTGTATCATGTCCGCTCGCACTATGATAAATCTACCTCAGTTTCTCAACACTTGATAATCAATACCTAAAGTTATTTGTGAGCTTTGCATCAGCACATTAGACATGTGGAAGTTGCATGTCAACTAAACTGTGTTTAACCCCTTAGTAAACAGATCATTTTTTAATTTTCTTACCGTTAAGGACCAGGGCTATTTTTACATTTCTGCTGTGTTTGTGTTTAGCTGTAATTTTCCTCTTACTCATTTACTGTACACACACATATTATATACAATTTTTCTAAACATACCATTATTTTCATCATATCTTATAATTTACTATAAAAAAAATATAAAATATGATGAAAAAAATGAAAAAAACACACTTTTTCTAACTTTGACCCCCAAAATATGTTACACATCTACAATCACCAAAAAACACCCACGCTAAATAGTTTCTAAATTTTGTCCTGAGTTTAGAAATACCCAATGTTTACATGTGCTTTTTTTGCAAGTTATAGGGCAATAAATAAGTAGCACTTTGCTATTTCCAAACCATTTAAAAAAAAAAAAAAAATTTAAAAAAAATTAGCGATAGTTACATTGTAACACTGATATCTGTCAGGAATCCCTGATAACTCTTCACATGTATATACAGTATATATTCCTTATATATATATATATGTATTGTCTATATATACCTGTATATTTATACAGTATGTATTGTCTATATATATATAAATGTGTATGTATTGTCTATATATACCTATATATATATATGTATTGTCTATATATATATATATATATATATATATATATATATATATATATATATATATATATGGTCTCACCCAACCATTGCACTCTTCATTCACTCCCTGCCCTAACCCCAATGTTTTTACTAAATACCTGCTGATAAATGATGGTATTAAAATAAATGTTGTGGTTAAATCATTGCTCCATTAGAAATTCACTTAATCATCTTAGAGAAGAGTTGTCAGAAAGTTCCAAAATAAATTGCAACTGCTCATTCAAGTACAAATATTCATAAAACATATAAGATTCCTCTAATTCCCTGGATACAGACTAGGGTGTTGTATGGGTAAAAGCATAGATGTCTAAATCCAGTCATCAGCATCTACCAACAATCCTAGATTTAAGATTATTCCTGCTGGAAAAATGAGCAACACAAGTTTTACATCTTTTTTTCCAGTAGGGAGAATCCTAAAATCATGACTGTTGGTAATTTCTAAAGTGAATATTTGGGCTTCCTTATTTTAGCACTTCCAATGAAAAGTAGCTTATATAGCTGAAAAAAATATTCATATCAAGATTATTGTGTAGAAAAAAAGCATATCTTGTCCAGGATTTGCAAAACAATTCCCCACAGTAAATTTAATGTGACAGAATCAAGTACCAGCCTGCACTCCGCCTACGTAAGATACTTTAAACAAATATTTTAGCACATAGATTTGTATTTGCGATTGCATCTCATTAAAGCATTATAATAAACTTCACTAGATGGAGGCTGTTTGCGGGTCAGGTAGCCTGCTCATTTTAATTCCAAAGTAAAAAGTTTGCACGTGAGCGAAACTTGACGTGTGCTAACAAATTATCACAACCGCGTCAACTTCTTCCCGTATAAGTCATTGGAGGGCGCAAAGGGAAAGAAAAAAAAAATAACACCTATACTGTGCGCTAACCAGACAGGAATTATAAAAATGTCACATTTCAATGTTCTTCTCATACGGAACACTGTAAGTTTTATTGTAAATATATCTATATATATCTATATATACCTACACCTATCTATTCCTATAGCTATATAGGTATAGATATGTATTTTACATAATCAGTATCAGATATATATGAAATCATTTGTATTATTTTTTTACTATTTTATATTTAATATTTTAATAATGCACATTGAAGATAACAATTCCTCATGCGCGCTAATCCGACCTTATTAGTCCTAAATTGCAAACCCGGATGCTCGTTATGCATATTTTGCATTCCTATGTTCTTCACATAGAAAATAATGTACTTTTTTTTATTAAATATTCATTTCTATATTTTAGATACTGTGCATGTAAAATACATATCTATAAAAAAAGGGAAAATGCAAAAAAGCTAGATTTTTCAAAACTAAAATAGATTAATACTACAATTTAAATAATATAACTATACCCTGATAACAACACAATAACATTTTCACAAAAGATTTGAGCAATAGGTTAGAAAATGTTTGGAAAAAATATATTTTTATTAGACACACACGCTTGTGTGCATGTGTGTCTGTTTGTGCGTGCGTGTATTTGCATGTGCGCGCATCTGTGTGTGTGCGTATGTGTGTGTGCATGTGTTTGTGAGTGTGTGCGCGTGTGAATGAGTGTGAGTGTGTGCATGTGTTTGTGTATGTGTGCGAATGTGTTTGTCTGTGTGTGCATGTGTGTGTGCTTGTATGTGTATCTGTGTGTGTGCCTGCATCTGTGTGTGAATGGGTGTAAGTGTGGGCGTGTGTGAATGTGTGGGTGCGTATGTGTGTACATGTGAATGCATGTTTGTTTGTGAGTGTGTGAATGTGTGTGAGTGTGTGCGTGTGTGAGTGTGTGCGTGTGTGAGTGTGTGCATGTGTGTGAGTATGTGTGTGTGGGGCTAAGAGGCGTCAAATTTACCATCTTGCCATTCAATTACTTTTAAAGTTGCTAATTGTAATTCTTAACAAAGACATGTTTAGCACAAGCAATAAATACTATAATTTATAAACTTGAGATTAACTAAATAAGAATTCATTTTAATTAGCAACCAATTAAAAACATGATTAGATTAATACGATTGTCAGAAATCCAAGACAATGTAAACAAAGTATACAATATAATCAGAAATGATTGGAACATGATCTTGTAAAGGAAGGAAAGCTCTTTATCACGACTTTGCTTTGAAATGTTTCTGTTACTAAAGATACACTTTGGCGTGTCAGTATGCAGAAGATAAAAGTGCAATTACTCTTACAAATGTAAAGTGCGGCAGGCTTGCTTAAAATGTGTCTTCATATTCTAATCAATTTTATTTTTGTCACCAAGTATTTTTCTGTCGGGTATTCTGTTTATAGAAGCCACTTGCTATGAAATTGGGGCAGAGTTGCTACTAAAATCTATCAAACGGACAAATCTATTTAAATCATATTCGTTCTTTCGAGTAACTCTGATGCTAATTGTTGCTCTAGTTTAGAAACAGGAGGCAAATTATTGCAAGGATTAATCGTGCCCTTTGTAAAATAGGGTGCACAGTGGTATTAATAAAAGCACTAGTGTTTGTATTCTTGCACATTATCTTTGTCTCTCACCTAAATGATTAAAGGGACATTCTATTCAAAATTTACATGCAGATAGATTAATTATATCTTAAAAAAAACGTATTGGCAACATACATGTATTAGCAAAAATGCTTCTAGTAAAAGTTATCACTGTGCACATGCATATGAAGCATAGCTAGATATTCTCAGTGCACCAGCTGCTCAAAACACCAGTGGGGCTTTATCATGTCAGCAATGAACAAATTAAGTCATTACCAGATAGTACAAACACCTTAGGTTCTCTGTGCAAGTGCTGTGTTTAAAATGCTGGTGCACGGTGCATACTTAAATACACTTTTGAAACAGCTATAGCTTTTAATACAAGCATGTAATATTGCAAAAATGCTTCTATTCTAAACTGAAATGCATCCATGTTAATTCAAATTTTGTCTGGAATGTCCCTTTAAGGGCTAGATTACAAGTGCAGCGCTAATTTAACTCCCCCAATTGCCCCCAAAATAAAGACTTTTGTCCCATGTTATTAATAAAAAGTACGAACATCTTTATTTTTTTTTAAATATAATTGCACCAAGCAGTTTTAAGGGGTTAAAGTGTGCGGATGTGGGCTGTTAGAAAAAAAACACACTAAACAGTGCCTTTACTTTGTGGTCTATGGGGATTGTAAATATTAGCACATAAATATATTCATATACATATATATTTACACTTTGCTGCTCAGTGCGACTTACCCTCTTTGCTACGATAGGTTCTCTGCGTGACTATTGGCATGAGAACGAGGCTGCCACTGGAGCCTATGAAAGCGCATTCTCGTGAGCGCAAGGCTTCCATGCAATACGAATGTAAGGATCTGTTTGCATTGCATCTCACAAATACCAGTGCACAATTTTGGGTTCCACTCGTAATCTATCCCTAAATGTTAGAAGGAAGAGAACAACTCCCATATACACAATAAAATAATAAAGGTGCTCAGTAAAATATTATCACTAAAAGTGTAAGTCTACAGTAAAGCAACTGTGATTAAACAGAATGAGTTATACAGGCACAAAAAACTTTGAAATAATATTATAAAAAGTTTACTTCTGGATAGTAAAAGCTTTTAAATATTTATTTTTGATTCCTTTTAACCTTTTTTCCCCATAAAAAAACTGTGTGGTTTCCGATTGTGAGAATCAGAAGTGCCCACTGCAGACTTCAAAAGCTTAACATATACACAAGGTGATAAGACTACAAAACTGTAAGATTTGTTAGCTTAATGACAATGCTATCTGCATACTCTAGTATCATGCCAGGATTGGCTCATGCAAAGAAGGTGCTGGGTGGAGTTTGGCTACTGAAAATCAAATCAAGTGTTAAAGGGATATGAAATTAAAACTTTTCTTTTGGGATTTAGATAGAGCATGCGATTTTGAACAACTTTGTAATTTACTTCTATTATCAATTTTATTTTGTTCTCTTGGTAACTTTGGTTAAAAAGCAGGATATGCTTAGGAGCCGGCCCATTTCTGGAGCTCTATATGGCAGCAGTTTTGCAAGGATGTGATCCATTTGCAAGAGCAATAGATAGCAGCAATATTTACTGTCATGCAGTACTCCTGATGCTACTTAGGTACCTTTTCAACACAGGATACCATTGGAATGAAGTAATTTTGACAATAGGGGGTCAATTTATTAAAGTCTGGCGGACATGATATGCTGTACCGCATCATGTCCGTCAGACATCGCTGAATGCAGATAGCATACGCTGTCCATATTAAGCATTGCACAAGCAGTTCTAGTGAACTTCTTGTGCAATACTGCCCCCTGCAGATTCGGCTAGCAGGGGGGTCAATCAGCCCCATCGTATAGGATCGGGCGGATTGCTGTACGCAGCCTCAGAAGTGGCTCTCCCGGAAAAAAGGGTGAATTGGGCCAATAATAAATTGACTCCTAGAAGTAAATTGGAAATGGTTTTTTTAAATGGCATGCGCTGTCTTAATCACAAAAGACATGCTATATAGCACACATGTTGTCACATTCAACTGGTATGTTATTTTATAGCAAACCTAGAAAAGTTTTGTTAAAGGTAAGGTTTTTTTTTACCCCTATTTGGAATATTTCTATGATTCTAAATGATGTGGGGCTTGAGTCCAGTGAAAAAATCAAAAAGAGTTAGTTACTTCAATAACATTCAAGGCAAGATGCAATAAAGGGGGTTTATCTATTAGAAGGAAGTTCCCCAGCCTTACAAAGCTTCATTTTAGTGAATTCTCTGCAAAACATAAAGAAAATAGCAATAGGCTTTTAATATTTATCCCCCCCCCATGACCCTGCAACATTATATATGCAGTGATATATACAGTGATATCTAAGTGGATCATAGTGCTTAAATTGAAATTCTAATGCAAAAAATGACATGCCCTAAATTGTTACATTATTTTTTAATTATTGATCCTAGTATACTATGGGCAAGATTACAAGTAGAGCACTATCTATATTGTGGCCCTGCACTAAGAATATCACACAATTTAGTATTGAAATGAATGGTAAAATAGATGCAGTAGCATTGCTCACATAACCAGTAGTGAGGTATCTGTTGCACTCAAGCCTTGAAAAAGTTAGCACAACTGAAGACATGGGGCCTGTTCTGTCCATATATTCATATGTACATCTTTAAGTGCTATTTTAGTTTGTGTGCTCCCTCTAGTGTTATGTTTTATTATTGTATTCAATTTAATGTATATTCTCTGTTCTACCTCTGACCTTTTTGAGGTCACTTCCGGCCTCCATTTTAGTTTCACTTTGTGTGTGTAAAGTTTTCTAGAACTTTATGCTATAGCTTTGTAGAGGCAAATTCTTTTTACCTGGCAATTATCACTTCTGGAACTTCAGAATTCTTCTTTGCATCAATAAAGCTTGAAGGATTCACAAATCTCTGCTGTGTAATTTGTCTGAGTTAAACTACTGCTGGATTCTACTAACTGTAAGTAGATTGCATGTCTAAACTTTCCATCAGAATGCAGTCATCTTGCAAACAGTAGATAAAAACAGAATAGGGCCGATTTATTATGGCCCGAATGGGGCCAAATACATCTGTTTCTGCGCGAACCTTTAGGATCACCGGGAACAGGAGTTAAGAAGCAGCGGTCTTAAGACCTTAACTCATACGCCACCTCTGAGGCGGCGTACAGCAATCAGCTCAATCATATCCAATCGGGTTAATTGACACCCCTACTAGCGGCACAAATCGTCAGGAGGCGGCATTGCACAAATGTCTGGCTACAGCGGATCATGTCCACCGGACACATGATAAATCAGCCCCTTGAAGTAAACTGCAAGGTCTAAAATTAAAATAAATATAAAAACATTTAAAACATATACAAATAAATAGTTTCACTCATATTTATACATATTATAATTGATATATGTTTTTTAATTAAAATAAATGTTTTAACAATGAATTAAAGGAATTCAATATATGTGAAGATATTGGACTGAGAAGGGCTCAAAAGTGTATGTGTGTGTTTGTAGGTGTGTATGTATATATGTGTATGTATCTATATATGTATGTACATATCAATGTGAACACATAAATACATACACACATACAAATACACACACACACGCACACACATATACAGTATCCCGCAAAAGTGAGTACACACCTCACATTTTTGTAAATATTGTATTATATCTTTTCATGTGACAACACTGAGGAAATGACACTTTGCTACAATGTAAAGTAGTGAGTGTACAGCCTGTTTAACAGTATAAATTTACTGTCCCCTCAAAATAACTCAACAAACAGCCATTAATGTCTAAACAGTTGGCAACAAAAGTAAGTACACCCCTAAGTGGAAATGTCCAAATTGGGCCAAAATTGTCAATATTTTGTGTGGCCACCATTATTTTCCAGCACTGCCTTAACCCTCTTGGGCATGGCGTTCCCCAGAGCTTCACAGGTTGCCACTGGAGTCCTCTTCCACTCCTCCATGACGACATCACAGAGCTGGTGGGTGTTAGAGACCTTGCGCATACGCTGTAGGCATTTATCATTGCACCAGCAGTTCTGGTGAACAGCTTGTGTAATGCCGCCCCCTGGAGATTCGCGGCCGCTAGCAGGGGGTGTCAATCAACCTGATCGTATTTGATCAGGTTGATTTCTGTCCGCGGCCTCAGAGCAGGCAGACAAGGGGCTCGCCGGAAACATACGGAGCTTGATAAATCGGCCTCATGAAATCACTCAGTGGCATATAGATGTGACAGAGCTTGATAAATACGCCCCTATGTGTTTAAACACATACATAAATTCCTGCTCACCATCCATGAGCTTGGTAACTCTAAAGCAGGACATCGCTGTTGTTTGCCAATATGTGAAACAGCTATTGCCACTATTTATTGGCTCACCAGCCATTTTCTACTCAGGAGCTACAAGGTTTAGGGCTCCCTAAGAACCTTATTTAGAGGCAGTAATGCAAAAATCTCACGTTCCAAAGAATTAGAACAAGTAATTGTAACTTTATAATTTACCTCTAATCTCTCTCTCACACACCTATAAACGTATGCTCATGCACACATGTGCACACAAATAAATGTGCACGTACATGTGCGCTCACACATAAATACATACATGCACACACACCTGCATACATACATGAACACACATGCCTGCACAAGCACACTCGTGCTCACACATAAATAGATACATGTACACACACCTGCACAAGCGCACACAGGTGCCCACACATGCATACATACATCCACACACACCCCTGCACAAGCACACACGCGTGCTCACACATAAATACATAAATGCACACACACACGCCTGCACAAGCATACACACACCCACACATGCATACATACATGCACACACATGCCTGCACAAGCACACATGCATGCTCACACATGCACATACATGCACACAGATGCCTTCACAAGCACACATGCATGCATACATGCACACACATGCCTGCACAAGCACACATGCGCTCACACATGCACACCCACATACACACACACGCCTGCACAAGCACACATGCATGCTCTCAAACATGCATACATACATGCACACATACACGCCTGCACAAGCACACATACACATGCTCATACATGCATACACACATACACACACGCCTGCACAAGCATACATGCACACATACGCTCACACATGCATACACACATACCCACACACCTGCACAAGCATACATGCATACATACATGAACACACATGCCTGCACAAGCACACTCGTGCTCACACATAAATAGATACATGTACACACACCTGCACAAGCGCACACAAGCGCCCACCCATGCATACATACATCCACACACACCCCTGCACAAGCACACACGTGTGCTCACACATAAATACATAAATGCACACACACACACACACACACGCCTGCACAAGCACACACACACCCACATATGCATACATACATGCACACACATGCCTGCACAAGCACACATGCATGCTCACACATGCACATACATGCACACAGATGCCTTCACAAGCACACATGCATGCATACATGCACACACATGCCTGCACAAGCACACATGCGCTCACACATGCATACCCACATACACACATGCCTGCACAAGCACATATGCATGCTCAAACATGCATACATACATGCACACACACACACACACCTGCACAAGCACACATACACATGCATACACACATACACACACGCCTGCACAAGCATACATACATGCACACACATGCCTGCACAAGCACACATTCCCCCACACATGCATACACACATACACACATGCCTGCACAAGCACATATGCATGCTCACACATGCATACATACATGCACACACATGCCTGCACAAGCACACATGCGCTCACACATGCATACACACATGCCTGCACAAGCACTTATGCATGCTTACACATGCATACATACAAGCACACACACGCCTGCACAAGCAAACACGTGCTGACATACGCATACACACATACACACATGCCTGCACAAGCACTTATGCATGCTCACACATGCATACATACATGCACACACACGCCTGCACAAGCACACAAGCGCTGACACACGCATACACATGCCTGCACAAGCACACATGCATGCTCGCACATGCATACATACATGCACACAGACGCCTGCACAAGCACACACACTGGCTCACACATGCATACATACATGCACACACACACCTGCACAAGCACACATGCGCTCACACACATACAAAATTTAAAAATTATTTTAATATGTCTTTAAACAAAATATAAGACTTTAAGAAAATAAGAATATTCTCTAGATTCTGTAGAGCAACTACAAATAAACTACACATGTGCTAACACACTAAATGACTTGTATGTATCTCATAATAGTTTCCTTTTAATGTGTTATTTACACCATGAAATTGTGATGTCGGATTCACACAGCATTTCTAGAATTGGAGACAATCCCCAGGACAGAATATGTTCTGTACTATTATTCTCTTATTACTCTGAGTTTGCAGCCGGCAGGGTGCTAATCCTTCTACCTGATTCTTTCATTTGTGAAGACTGCTTGTGCTCTGATTGTATGATATCCCACTTGTATGCCTCATCTGGCTCACAGAACGATGTGGCTCCATTAGGAGCAGTCTCAGATTCAAGAAGCAGACATTAAGAATTCAATCACTGTTCACCCTAGCAGCTCTGAGCCTAATAAACTCTGTTCTCCCTGTGGACCTCACGTTCCACAGGCGATCAGATAGTGCATCAAGGTTTCATTCATTGATTGATCATTGTGTGTGTAATCTTTGCTTTTGAAAGAATTCAGTCCCAGGTGTTTCCTGATACAAGTGTGCATGCTATTATATTCCAGCTGGAATCCAAACGACGTAGACTCATACCTCTCCACACTGTACAAATGCACTTACCCCAGCCTTGCCCTTGTCAAACTATTGTATTTGTGTCTGTACAACTAGCATTGATTTGCTGTCTTAAAGTACAAAACAATCTCACCAACCTCACTGATTCACCAGGTCAGCTATCAATTTCCTATTGGACCTGCTATATCTACCTTCACTGCACTTTTTATAAGAGCTTAGAGGCGATGCAAAATGTGCAGCATTGGTTAGGTATGTTTTTTCTAAAATAGTGGTGCAGTGATAGGTGACACTATAGGGCAGTATACACTTACAAATGTAACACTTTAAACCAACATTATTATTTTTTTTTTAAATCTATGCATAGTATATAGGTAAAGCACACACTGCATTGCAAAACATAAGAACTGAAAGGATTTGGAAGGGTTTTTCTATATTAAAATACTTTACGAGCACACCCCTTAATTGAGTATGTTTACCTAATCTCATTTGCTGTTGCCTGAGCATAAATGGAAATGAGCTCCTAAACTGCTCTACGCAACTACTGTGTAGCATATAACAGGATCAGTTAAAGGGACATGAAACCCCAAAAAAATATTTTGTGATTTAGATAGAACATACAATTTTAAACAACGTTCCATTTTACGCCTATTATCAAATTTGCTCCATTCTCTTGGTAACTAAACACATGGGTGAGCCAATGACAATCTGCATATATATATATATATATATATATACAGACACCAATCAGCAGCTAGAACCTAGGTACTTTGCTGCTCCTAAGTTTACCTAGATAAACGTTTCAGCAAAGGATAGCAAGAAAAGGAAGCAAACTGGCAGAAAGTACCACAAGCATATGAAGCTTGCAGATGATACAGCAATTTATAACGAGATGTTCCTGGAGGGATGGATCAAATGAGAATTAATGTTTAAAAAAAATATTCTAATGGGTAAGATCTAAAATGAAACTTCAAAAACTGGTAAATTATCCACGTAGGTTGCAAATGTTCAGAGCTTATATATGGACTAAAGGACTTTTTACTGACAGTAATACAAGAGGAGAAGGACTTGGTAATTACTATTTCATGTGATTTTATATTTAGGAAGCAGTGCAGTCGCATAGCAGGTAAGTCAAGATTAGTTCAATCAGATTCCTTGACGGATGGTTTAAAGCCCCATTGTGTGAACTACTAACTGAACGTTGTCAGACGAAACGCGTTGAGATGAGGTAATCAGGCTCCAACCCTTGACGTTCACTGACGCTTCAGGAAAGTTTGACGGCCACCTGGTTTTGCGCATACTACGGACGCTGCCGCTTCCAATTTCCATCTAGCCTGTTGCACCTTTGGATTGAAGGATCGTTGGAGACTTTTATATGCTGATTTGTTTTTATATCTTGTAAGTGTTATTTTACTTGCGCCAGTTGAACCGTGTTATTAAACTTACTACCCTTAGAGTGGGATGCGCTGTGTTTCTTCTTTTTATCCAGTTCACTGCACCTGAGGATTCGTCAACGGAAGTTTCCCTTACATTCAGCAGCTCCCGTAAGTTTGCCATACTATACTCCAGAGACGGCAAGAAGTTATATCTCTATTTGTACCATACTCCAAAGGTGGAAGGAGATAAACCATTTTTACGGACAAATGCATCTGATTTCTGAGTGACTACTCAATTACCCTGAGAAATACTCCCACCTATTGACGGTAACTTTACATTGATATCACACTATGTCTATGGACTTATTTTGATTTATTCATTCCCAGTGTGTTTGTGTGTTATATTTTTTATGAATATCTATCTATATACCAGGAGACGTTTTATAGGGAGCGCTTAGTATCCCTTCTTGTTTTTCCAAGGATGCCTGGTTGTAAACAATTAGGTATTAGCAGAAAATGAGGTTCTCAAGCATCTTTGTAGATGACTAATAAAATGAAAAAAGAGTTTTTAAAGCTAAACCTACGTAGGCTCATATGCTAATTTCTAAGCCCATGAAGGCCACCTCTTATCTCATGTGCATTTTGACAGATTTTCACAGCTAGACAGAGCGAGTTCATGTGTGCTCTATGGATAAAATTGTGCTCACTCACGTGGAGTCACTTATGAGATGTCACTGATTGGCTAAAATGAAAGTCTGTCAAAAGAACTGAAATATGGGGGAAGCCTGCAGAGGCTTAGATACAAGGCAGTAATAGAGGTAAAAAAAAAAAAAAATGCTTACCTGATACATTTCTTTCTTTCCGGATATGGTGAGTCCACTGCTTGAGTAATTACTGTTGGGAATATCACTCCTGGCCAGCAGGAGGAGGCAAAGAGCACCACAGTTAAACTGCTAAGTATCACTCCCTTACCCAAAAACCGACTGAAGGGAAATGGAGAAAAAGGAGTAACACAAGGTGTAGAGGTGCCTGAGGTTATATTCAAAAGAACAACTGTCTTAAAATAAAGGGTGGGGCCGTGGACTCACTATATCTGGAAATAAATACATTTATCAGGTAAGCATACATTTTGTTTTCCTTTCCTAAGATATGGTGAGTCCACGGCTTGAGAAATTACTGTTGGGAACCAATACCCAAGCTAGAGGACACGGATAAATAGGGAGGGAAAACACAGGCAGTCCTAAACAGAAGGCACCACCGTTTGAAGAACCTTTTCTTCCAAAAGAAGCCTCAGCCGAGGCAAAAGTATCAAATTTGGAAAGTTTGGAAAAAGTATGTAGAGACCAAGTTGCAGCTTTGCAAATTTGTTCCACAGAAGCTTAATTTTTGAAAGCCCAAGAAGAGGAAACAGCTTTTGTGGAATGAGCCATAATTCTATCAGGAGGCTGCTGTCCAGTAGTCTCATAAACCAAACGAATTATACTTTGTAACCAAAAAGAAAGAGTAGTAGCAGTAGCTTTCTGACCTTTACGTTTCTCAGAGAAACAGACAAAGAGGGCAGAGGATTAGCAACAATTCTTAGTCGCCTGTAAGTAGAATTTAAGAGCAATTACAACATCTAAATTGTGTAACAAATGTTCTTTGGAAGAAGAAGGATTAGGACACAGAGAGAGAACAACAATTTCCAGATTGATATTTCTATTAGAAACAACCTTAGGAAGGAAACCTAACTTAGTACGAAGAACTGCCTTATCAGCATGAAAAATAAGATAAGGGGAATCACACTGCAGAGCTGAGAGTTCCGAGACTCTTTGAGCAGAAGAGATAGCAACAAGAAACAAAACCTTCCAAGATAACAACTTAATGTCTATGGAATGCAACTCAAACGGAGCCAACTGTAAAACTTTAAGAACAAGGTTAAGGCTCCAAGGAGGTGCAACAGACTTAAAGACAGGCCTGATTGACAAAAAGATTGCACATCTGGCACATCTGCTTAACGTTTATGTAGTAAAACTGATAAAGCAGAAATCTGACCCTTCAGGGTACTGACAGACAATCCCTTCTGCAGGCCTTCCTGAAGAAAAGATACAATTCTAAGAATTCTAAATCTACTCCAAGAGTAGCCCTTGGATTCACACCAATAAAGATATTTACGCCATATCTTATGGTAAATCTTTCTAGTAACAGGTTTGCGAGCCTGAATCATGGTCTCAATGACCGACTCAGAAAAACCATGCTTAGACAGAATTAAGTGTACACTCTCCAAGCAGTCAGCTTCAGAGAAACAAGATTTGGATGAAGGAAGGGACCCTGAATCAGGAGGTCCTTCCTCAGAGGTAGTCTCCAAAGTGGGAGAGATGACATCTCCACTAGGTCTGCAAACCAGATCCTGCGAGGCCATGCAGGGGCTATTAGAATCATGACGCCCTCTCCCTGACCCTGTTTGATATGAGCAATGACTCGTGGAAAGAGAGCAAACAGAGGAAATGGGTATGCCAACCTGAAAACCCAAAGAACCACCAGAGCACCTATCACAACGGCCTGCAGATCTCTTGACCTTGAACCGTACCTTGGAAGCTTGGCGCTCTGACGGGACCCCATCAGATCTAACTCTGGCACCCCCCATTTGAGGACTAAGCTGGAAAATACCTCCGGATGGAGTTTCCACTCCCCAGGATGAAAAGTCTATCTGCTCAGAAAATCTGCTTCCCAATTGTCTATTGCTGCAATGTGGATGGCAGATAAACAGCAATTGGGGGAATCTGCCCACTGAAGAATCTGAGTAACCTTCTTCATGGCTAAGGAACTCTGAGTTCCTCCCTGGTGATTGATGTAAGCCACAGAGGTTATGTTGTCTGACTGGAACCTGATAAACTGGGCTGAGGACAACTGAGGCCAAGCCAATAGAGCATTGTAAATTGCCCTCAACACCAAGATGTTGATGGGAAGAGCAGACTCCTCCCGAGTCCAAAGGCCCTGAGCTTTTAATGAGTTCCAGACTGCTTCACAGCCCAGCAGGCTGGCATCCTTGGTCATGATCACCCAGGAAGGTCTCCAAAAACATGTGCCCTGAGACAGATGTTCCTGAGAAATCCAACACGGGAGAGAATCCTTGATGACTGATCTAACTCTATTCTCTGAAATAGATCAGCATGGTCGCCATTCCATTCTCTGAGCATGCACGACTGAAGAGCTCTCAAATGGAATCTAGCAAAAGGAATGATGTCCTTGGAAGCCACCATCAGACCCATTACCTCCATACATTGAGCCACTGAAGGATGAGCAGTAGCCTGAAGAGAGAGACAAGAGGAAATGATTTTGTTTTTCCTGGCCTCTTTCAGAAAAATCTTCATCAATAAAGAATCTATTATGGTCCCTAAGAACACTACTCTTGCAGCAGGGGAAAGGGCGCTTTTTTCCAGACTCACATTCCATCCATGGGAACGAAGAAAATACAACAATATCTCTTTGTGAGATTTTGCTTGTTGAAAAGATGGCGCTTACCAATATTTCACCCAGGTAGGGTGCCACAGCAATTCCACGAGAATGGGTTACTGCCAAAAGAGCCCCCAGAACCTTTGAAAAAATTATGGGAGCTTTGGCTAGACCAAATAGAAGGGCCACAAACTGGAAATGTTTGTCCAGAAAGGCAAATCTCAGGAATCCGTGATGGTCCCTGTGAATAGGAACATGAAGATATGCATCCTTTAGGTCTATGGTTGTCATGAACTGACCCTTTTGTACTTTTGTAAGGAAGAATGGAGCGTTTAGTCTCCATCTTGAAGGATTGAAGTTTGAGAAACTTGTTTAGACACTTCAAGTCTAGAATGGGATGCAAAGTTCCCTCTTTTTTGGTAACCACAAATAGGTTGGAGTAGAACCCAAGACCCTATTCCTGCACTGGAACTGGAACTATCACTCCCAGGGAGGAAAGATGTTGTATACATTTCAAGAATACCTCTCTCTTTAACTGCTCTGTAGATAATCTTGAGAGAAGGAATCTGCCTCTGGGAGGAACAGTTTTGAATTCCAATTTGTAACCCTGGGATACTTTGTCCACAGTCCAGGGATATGGGACATCTCATATCCAGGTTTGAGAGAACTGAGAAAGTCTGCTTCACCTGATCTGATCCCTGATCAGGGGCAAACCCTTCATGCTGATTTGGAATCAACTGCGGGTTTCTTTGATTGTTTCCCCTTGTTCCAAGACTGATTGGGTATCCAAAAAGACTTGGATTGTTCCTGCTTGGAAGAAGAAGGGGAAGGCTTTCCTCTGAATTTACGAAAGGAACAAAAATTACTCTGATGTCCTTTAGGCCTAATCTTCTTATCTTGAGGTAGAAAAGACCCTTTTTCACCCGTAATATCAGAGATAATTTCTGCCAGACTGGGTCTTGCCCTTGTAAGGAATCGCCAGAAGCTTGACTTTAAAAGGAAACGCCTGCAGACCAGGATTTTTACCATAATGCCCTGTGGGCTAGGACAACCTGTAAAATGGCATCTGTAATAAAGGAGTTGGCCAATTTAAGAGCTTTAATCCTATCTTGAATTTCATCCAATGAAGTCTCTACTTTATATTTATAAATTTTTATTTATTTATAAAATATTTTACCAGTAAGGATACATTGAGATTTCTCTCGTTTTCAAGTATGTCCTGGGAATACTTGAAGAGAATCAGACAAGGCATTGAACCAATAAGATGCCGCACTAGTCACGGTGGCAATACTCACCGCATATTGCCATTGGAGACCTTGATGAACATAAATCTTTTTCAAATAAGCCTCTAGCTTCTTGTCCATCCGATCCTTAAAAGAGCAGCTATCCTCAATAGGAATAGTGGTTCTCTTAGCCAGAGTAGAAATGCCCCCTTCAACTTTGGGTACAGTATACCAAGGGTCTTTAATGGAGTCCTCGACAGGAAACATTTAATTAAAAATGGGAGACAGGGAAAAAGACACCCCTGGTTTCTCCCATTCCTGTGAGATAATCTCCCTAGCACGGTCCGGCACAGGAAAAACATCCGAAGTGGAAGGTTCATTAAAAAAACTATTAAGTTTACTAGATTTCTTAGGAGTGACAACAACAGGGGTATCAGAGTCATCTAAAGTAGCTGAAACCTCCTTTAACAATACACAAAGGTGTTCAAGCTTAAATCTGAAG
This sequence comes from Bombina bombina, assembly GCF_027579735.1. Classification (NCBI taxonomy): domain Eukaryota; kingdom Metazoa; phylum Chordata; class Amphibia; order Anura; family Bombinatoridae; genus Bombina; species Bombina bombina. The sequence goes on along the minus strand of NC_069506.1, from coordinate 331,990,696 downwards.
GATACCACCTCAGTCTCAGAAGAAGGAATTATACTGTTCGAATCTGAGATTTCACCCTCAGAAAGTCCCGATGTATCTTCCTCATCAGACTTATGAGAAAGGGAAACTTGATAAGCAGAACTGAGGACAGGCACCTTACTTTCTGAATTTCTAGATTTCCTCTTGCATTTTCCCTGTAATCTGGGAATGGTAGCTATTGCCACAGATACAGTTGAAGATACTTGGGAACAATTTCTGCTTTTAAATAAACTCCACTAGAAGTTATAGAGGAACCGCAGGGCACTGCATGTGATGCCATTGAGGCTTGGGACGTAGCAGGAGAAAGCTGAGGTATTATTTTAACAGCATCATCCTGAGAAACATTAGGCTCAAAAATGTTACCTTTATTTTGCAAGGTTTTCTTGACACATGAAGAACAAAATTGCATAGGAGCTGTAATTTGTGCATCTAAACATAATAAGCATGAATTCATGAGAGCAAGCTCTTGCTCCATATCAGACATGTTGTGAAACAGGAAATAAACGTGTACAGATAAGTTTCAAAGATTTTAATATTCAATTAAAATAAGACAAGGAAAAATACAATTTAAATTTTATCTTAAATTAGGATAAATCCCCAGCTGAAATTATGTGAGAAAAGTTAAGAAAAAACATCTAATAAACATCAAATAAACTTCTAAAATACCCCTCAGGCAACCCCACACCTCAATTACTGAGGTGCCTTTCAGCTACCAATTAAGACCGGATCACCCAGAAATAGAGAAAAATAACTTTTTCCTCAGAAACGTTATGAAGTGAAGCTGGTCATGTGACTGCAACTGCCAAGCTCAAATTACTTTGGCTACACAGAGAGGCACTAAAAATAGCTTCCTTATACACTGAGTACCAGAAATATCCCTTTTTCCAACTGGACGGTTTAAAATGTTGCATTGTTTTATTTTTAAGCAAAGGGGAAATGAATAAACTACTGAAATAGAAAATTCAGCCTTACTTTCAGTTTAAACTTGTATTGTTTTATCAAGTAAATATGTCTCAGAAAATAAAGCCTAATAAAAACATTTTACCCTTTCTTTTTAAAAGACTTTAAATGTTACTCTCACACATGCTACAGTGCCTGCTTCATGCCCCTGTATAACCCATACAACAGCATTATCTATATCCCAATAAAAAAGCAGTGTCTTTTAATTTGTTAAGTGCATGTTCTCCCCAACTGGAAGAAAAAGCACTTACCTGCTCCACTTTCCAGCACATAGACAGATACAAGGTATGAGAAGACACAGTTCCTCACAGAGACCTTTGAAAAAGAAAGAACTAGGGCAGCAATTAATAGGATAACACAGTAAGTACCTCTTTACAAGTTCCTAACTGCTTTAAACCCACCACTACCCGACTGCAAGGAATGATGTGGAACTTGCTCGTAGATGAAATCAACATTTTTCTTCAGACACCTAAACTTCACCTCCTCCATGCACCGAAGGCAAAGAGAATGACTGGGGGTTGTGGGTAAGGGAGTGATACTTAGCAGTTAAAGGGAAATTAAACCCAATTTTTTTCTTTTATGATTCAGATAGAGAATACCATTTTAAACAACTTTCTAATTTCCTTCTTTTATCTAATTTGCTTCATTCTCTTGATATTCTTTTCTGAATAGCATATCTATATAGGCTCAGTAGTTTCTGATAGGTGGCTGCACAGAGATGTCTCATGTGATTGGCTCACCAATGTGCATTGATGTTTCTTTAACAAACAATATCTAAAGATTGCAGAAAATTAGGTAATAGAAGTAAATTGGAATGTTGTTTAAAATTTTGGGTGTAATGGCCCTTTAAACTGTGGTGTTCTTTGCCTCCTCCTGCTGGCCAGGAGTGATATTTACAATAGTAATTACTCAAGCCGTGGACTCATCATATCTTAGGAAAGAAAGTGTATTAATACAACAGTGTCGGTTATGCAAAACTGGGGAATGGGTAATAAAGGGATAATCTATCTTTTTAAACAATAATAATTCTGGAGTAGACTGTCCCTTTAAATGTCTTTAATGCAGGATTTTAAAATCCACTGCCTGTTTTTTTTTTTTTTTTTTTTTTTTTTTAACATTTTTATTTTATTTGTCTAAAAGTTAGTGATACACTAGGGAAGTGTATGTTATAATCAAGGCTACAAAAACATAAAACATAGCGAAACTATAAATGTGTGTATGTGTGTGTGTGTGTGTGTGTGTGTGTAATAGACACACAATTGTATGTTATATGTGCTTTGTAAATGACTAGTTAGGCCTCAACAATATGCTGCACGCCTCTAGAGAGACCATATCAGGAAATATATATATAAACTAGAAACTGTACAAAGAAGATTAGCAAATGGTTACATTGTCTAACAAAAAAGAAAGGAATATATATATATAGTTTAGAGCAGCGGTCACCAACCAGTGGTCCATGGACCACTGGTGGTCCACGAGAAGATGTTGGTGATCCTTGACACCATCAAGCAGGAATTAATCTCCTCTGATGGTGCCCCCCTGGTTGCGCTGAAACTCCCTACAGTGCCTAGCTGGACATCAGTGAAAACCTACGGAGGAGAAATTAAATTATAATCTTCCTACACACGTTGCGTAGTACTGCACAACTTGCGTAGCTAGATTGTATTTTTAACTACTCCTGCCCGGCGCACTGCTCAGAGGAAGATGCTTCCATTCTAAAGCCAGCAGAGGTTGGTATAGTCTTGGTTTAAAATAGTACAAATAAAGTGTATTTCCTCCCTTTACCTGTCTCTTTGTAGTAGTTTTCCTAATTCCTTCAGATGGACTTACATCACTGTTTGTCTTCCTCCCCTCCATCTTCTTTTATATATTTATATCAATTATTTTTCATTCTAATAATTTTCCCGCGCACAAAGCCATTCCACCTGAATTCCAGTAATTGCCATCCAGCAGATCAGCCATATCCCACCAGTATTATAGTATTTGCCATCCAGCAGACAAGCCATATCTCACCAGTATTATAGTAATTGCCATCCAGCAGATCAGCCATATCCCACCAGTATTATAGTAATTGCCATCCAGCAGATCAGCCATATCTCACCAGTATTATAGTAATTGCCACCAGCAGATCAGCCATATCCCACCAGTATTATAGTAATTGTCATCCAGCAGATCAGCCATATCCCACCAGTATTATAGTAATTGCCATCCAGCAGATCAGCCATATCCCACCAGTATTATAGTAATTGCCATCCAGCAGATCAGCCATATCTCACCAGTATTATAGTAATTGCCATCCAGCAGATCAGCCATATCCCACCAGCATTATAGTAATTGCCATCCAGCAGATCAGCCATATCCCACCAGTATTATAGTAATTGCCATCCAGCAGACCAGCCATACCCCACCAGTATTATAGTAATTGCCATCCAGCAGATCAGCCATATCCCACCAGCATTATAGTAATTGCCATCCAGCAGATCAGCCATATCCCACCAGCATTATAGTAATTGCCATCCAGCAGACCAGCCATACCCCACCAGTATTATAGTAATTGCCATCCAGCAGATCAGCCATATCCCACCAGTATTATAGTAATTGCCATCCAGCAGATCAGCCATATCCCACCAGTATTATAGTAATTGCCAGTAACATCAGTCGTGGTTAGCTCATATTCATATTGAGAGCTTTCTGATATAAACTTAATTTATGACTTCAATGTCTGACCATGATCATAAGTAGTTTTGAATAATTCCTAACTGGGGAGGTAACTTGGAGGTCTTGTGGTCCTTTTAAACATAATTCTTTTTTTCCCACTTTCTGCCTCTCTGTTTCCAGCTCAAAAGTTGTCACCCACCCTTCATCTGTCATTCGGAAGTATTCTCTCAGTTCTGTCATTCAGTTAGTTAATTCCAAAAAATAATTCTTAAAAATGTGTAAACATATACATAATGGCCCCTATTTATTAAAGGTCTTGCAATACGCTCTCCGCATTTAACATTGCACCAGCATCTCACAAGAGCTGCTGGTGCAACGCCGCCCCCTGCTGACTCGCGGCCAATCGGCTGCCAGCAGAGAGCTGTCAATCAACCCGATCGTACTCGATCGGGTTGAATTGCGGCGATGTCTGTCCGCCTGCTCTGAGCAGGCGGACAGGTTATGGAGCAGTGGTCTTTAGACCCTACGGAGCTTGTTAAATGGGCTCCAATTTAAACTTAGCTATGGTTATACTAGTTATGTACAGAATGTGTGTGTGTGTATATACAGTATATATATATATATATATATATATATATATATATATATATATATATATATATACATACATACATACACACACATACACATATTATAGAGGTTTGTACCTTTTAAAAAAAAAAAATCATGTTAGTGGTCCACGGATTCAAAATTGTGAGTTTAGTGGTCCCTGAGGTCCGAAAGGTTGGTGACCCCTGCTTTAGATTACAGAAAGGACAGAAGTTATATGAAACTGTCATGAATATTTATGGATTTAATAAAGCTGGGGAAGAAAGCGTTTGTCAAAAAAATAACAAATGCACAACAAGAGATAATGGTCTTCATTTGGAGGGTGCTGTGTTTAGGGGTCATTTGCATAAACACTTCTTTACAGAAAGGGTTGTTATTTTGTGGAACAGTTTATCAGTAGAGGCGGTAACAACATAATAAAGTAATGTTAGAGACACACAAAAGGCAAGATTAAACATTCTTGATTTAAACAACTTTCCATTCACTTATATTAATAAATTGACTTCATTCTATTGGTATCCTTTCTTGAAAAGCATACCTAGGTAGGTTCAGCCCTATTGCTTTTAGTTATCCTTAATTAGTGTCTAGTATATATAATTTGCATATAAACTCAAGAAGATTTGTCTCTGAGGTGTAAATGCTCTGTCTGGGTCTATATAACTATTGTTTTGGTCTGTTTGCAAATAGTTATACTACTGAGGTAGGCGTCAATCTCACACACAGGTCTAATAGTGCCCCTTTTTTCTTCTTCATTTATATTTCCTTATAACATTTCTCTTTGCCTCATTTTTACATGAAATCAGTCCAAGAGGAAGTGGCTCTTTACACACTCTTCTGGAGGATTTCAGAAGCTCTCATCCTATTGGCTGTTTTGAACAGCCAATAGGATTTCAGAAGCTCTCATCCTATTGATTTATTTGAATTGGAAGAATCAAATCAGCCAATAGGAATGCAAGGTACGCCATTTTGAAACGGCTATCTTTCATTCAACTTCAGTGAAGATAGAAGATAGAAGACGCCCCTGGGATGGATGGAGATGTATGTCCGGACTTCAGGAACCATGAGTAGATATTCTGGGGTTAGTGATTTTTTAGGGTGGCTTTCTTTTTAGATTAGGTCTTTGGGCTTTTGTTAAAGAGCTGAATGCAGTTTTAAGGGCAGTTAAAAATAGCTGAATGCCCTTTTAAGAGCAATGCCCATACAAATGCCCCTTTAGGGACAATGGGTAGCTTAGGTTTTTTTTAGAGCTAGGTTTTTATTTTGGGGGGTTAGTTGGGTGGTGGGTTTTACTGTTGGGGGGACTTTGTATTTTTTTACAGGTAAAAAAGCTGTTTAACTTAGGGCAATGCCATACAAAGGCACTTTAAAGGGCTATTCATAGTTTATTGTAGGCTAGGGGTGTTTTTATTTTGGAGGGGCTTTTTTATTTTTATAGGGCTATTAGATTAGGTGTAATTGTTTTTATTTTTGATAATTTAGTTTATTATTTTTTGTAAGCTTAGTGTTTTTTTTATTTTTCGTAATTTAGTGTTGATTTTTTGTCATTTTAGAGTTTTTTATTTTTTTCGTAGTGTTTTTAATTGGTAGTATTTTTTATTGTATTAGAATAGTAAGGATAGGTTAATTAATAGTTTAATGTTAGGTTTATTTTTATTTCACAGGTAAGTTTTTATTTATTTAAATATAGTTATATTGTAATTTTAATTTTAAGTTAGGGGGTGTTAGGTTTAGGAGTTAATAGTTTAATTTAGTGTTTTGCGATGTGGGGGGGCTGGTGGTTTGGGGGTTAATAGGTTTATTATAGTTTTGGCGATGTCGGGGAGCGGCGGAATAGGGTTTAATAACTTTTTTGTTATCGTGTTAGTAAAAGAAAATTCCCCATAGACATCAATGGGGTTGCGTTACAGAGATTTTTCATTCTGCACTTCAGGTGTTTGTTTTCTAACACTCTCTCCCCATTGATGTCTACAGGGGAAAGCGTGCACGAGCACGTCAAAGCAGCCCTTGGCTTTTCTGCAGTATAGAGCTTAAAGCCACCATATCGCACGCACAAGGAGGCTTTTCAGTAACTCGTAATGGCAGCGCTATGGAGAGGGAAATAACGCAACTTTTTTGGCGTTAGTTTCGTACCCTGTTTAGCGCAAAACTCGTAATTTAGCTGTATTTGAATAATAAAATACATATTACATTTCTGCTCTGTGGCCTCATTAACTGTTTGATGCAGGCATGTACTCTTGATTATGATTTCCCACTACAGTATTCAATTGTTTTAAATAAGGGGGCTGTGTAAGTTTGCAATATTTATGCTAAAATTGGGGTATTTTACTGTTGAAAATTGCCTTATGTTGCTATATCCCTGTTTACCTAGCCTGATCTTATTAACAGTTTATGAGATAGTATGTGTATGTTTTAATAAGCATGTTAACCCCGGGGCTGCATATCTCTATGCTCTGATCCAACACCCACAGTATGATTATAGGTATAAGTTATAATGAGGTAAGAGGAGGTCATACATTAGGTTTACCCTGACTTGCTTATAGAACTGTCGTTCTAGGTTGTTTACCCTCTATTAATCTCTTATGATCCCTAGGTTGTTTACCCTCTATTAATCTCTTATGATCCCTAGGTTGTTTACCCTCTATTAATCTCTTATGATCCCTAGGTTGTTTTCCAACTGTTATTTAGCCTATAGTAATTATGCAAGTCCCTGTGTCTTCCTATCCTTAGTCCACATTATAGCCTGACCACTAGGCATAGGGTACAGTGAGATTTATACCTCACACACTAGTATTCAGTAATATATCCCCCTTTTTATGTATTATGAGAATTTAGTAGAAGGGCTTGTAGACCTCAGTTACCCTCTTGGAATTAGCCATATATATTATGGACTCCACCCCATATTCAATTCCCTTCATTGCACAGTCTTAGTGGCACAGTTACCTGTTCATATTATAGTGTACGTCTTTTTACCTTGTTATTTCATTCGTCTATTCTCACAAAGGGTCTATGAGTACAATTTATGTCTAACAACTTATTATATGAACCCTAAAAAAATTTAAAATGGAGGTTTCTCAGATGGGATCCAAAAGTGATCCCCTATTGTTCATGATTGTCCTTTCTAGTCGAATCCCTTATGTAGTGCAGTGAGGTCCAAAAGTGGCCTCAGATGTTATTTAAAGGTCATACAGTTTAAGTGGCAAGTATGCTGAATATTACTGTTCTTTATGCAATGTCATAATAGTACGTTTTGAATTTCTTGGTTAAACCAATATTGGATGTATGCTTTGAAATATTTTCTGTATTTTGTTTTCACTGACATGTATTGTTTATGTGCCGCAAATTTAACCTCAATAAAAGAAATAAATCTTAAAAAAATACATATTACATGTTCTTTTAATTTTACACTTCAGAAGGAAATATAGACAGCAATTTGGGCATTTTTGTCCTTCTGTGCTATAAAATATAAACAAATAAATAATGTATAAATAAGATGTAAGAAAGAAAAATACTCCTTATGTACTGCAACTTTAATTTGCTTGGAATGTATTTCTGATCCATATAAATGAACATACTATTTACATTTAGCGATAATTTAGTTTTTTGAAAAGTACAGTTTTATTTACAACTTCACAAGTTTTGTGCTTAGAACGCACAGATCAGTTTGCAAAATAATTAGGTTAAAATCTGACACAAAGGTTTTCAAACTCTGTCCTTGAGTGTCGCAAACAGGTCAGGAATTCATTATCTCTCTGCGTGTGGTTTAATCAAAACAAATGAACCTCATTAATTCTCTTGTGCTCAGCAGAGAGATTCTGAAACTCTGATCTGATTGCAGCTTTTTGTGGTCTGGATTTGGACACTGCTTTTTGCAGATTTACAACGTCAATGGTCAGTTTGCTTTGGTACAATGGTCAGTTTGCTTTGGTACAATGGTCTGTTTGCTTTGGTACAATGGTCAGTTTGCTTTGGTACAATGGTCAGTTTGCTTTGGTACAATGGTCAGTTTGCTTTGGTACAATGGTCTGTTTGCTTTGGTACAATGGTCAGTTTGCTTTGGTACAATGGTCAGTTTGCTTTGGTACAATGGTCAGTTTGCTTTGGTACAATGGTCTGGATTATATAAATCTTGTTCCTGAAAATCTCATAGAAAAAACTTGTTGCGAAAATAAAAAGCAAAAATTTCAGAATTCATCATCAGCTAAATAACAAGTTTGTGCGTTTGTCTTTTAACCCTGAAAATATAAAAAAGCACCGCAGCCATTACAAGTCTTGTCGGTATAGCTTTACCGCAAGCCTTTTAGCCTGTAACGCAACGTCAGTACCGCACTTGTAAAAATTATGTTTTTAATGGGATTCCCATAGCGCTGGTATTACGAGTTTTGCGTTCTGGCTAAAAAGACAGCGTTACAGACCAAAACGACAAGATCCGTACCGCCATCTAAAGTCAGTAGTTATGAGTTTTACGCTACAAAGCTGATACATAAAACTCATAACTAAAGTGTTACAAAGTAAACTAAACACCCATAAACTACCTATTAACCCCTAAACCGAGGCCCTCCCGCATCGGAAATACTATATTGAATCTATTAACCCCTAATCTGCCGTTCCCAACATCGCCGCCACTAAAAAAATGTATTAACCCCTATTCCGCTGCTCCCCGACATTGTCACCACTATAATAAACTTATAAACCCCTAAACCGCCGCCCTCCCGCATCGCAAACATTATTTAAATATAATTAACCGCTAATCTGCCATCCGCCCACATGGCCCCCACTATACTAAAGTTATTAAGCCCTAGACTTCCGCCACTATAATAAACCTATTAACCCCTAAACTGCAAACCCCCCACAATGAAATATACTAAATTAAACTATTAACCCCTAAACCGAAAGACCCCCAGATTGCAATAAACTAAATTAAACTAATAACCGCTAAACCTAACCATAACCCTAATTTTAGATTAAAATTACAATTTCCCTATTTTAAATTAAAACTTACCTGTGAAATAAAAAAAAAACTAAGTTTAAACTAACAATTAAACTAATATGCGGCTAGATTACGAGTTTTGCGTTATGAGGGGTGTGGTAATAACTTGCTCGTTATTGTCACCGCTCACTTCCCTACAGTGCTGGTATTACAGGCTTGCAAAAACCTGGCGTTAGCAGGCAAGAAGTAAGCGTAAAGCAAAATTGAGCTCCATACCGCACTCCAATACCAGCGTTGCTGAAAGCTGCGGTAATCTGGTTTTACATGCTCGTGCACGATTTCCCCATAGACATCAATGGGGAGAGCCGGCTGAAAAAAAACCTAACACCTGCAAAAAAGCAGCGTAAAGCTATGGGGAAACAAATTTTATGTTTACACCTAACACCCTAACATGAACCCCGAGTCTAAACACCCCTAATCTTACACTTATTAACCCCTAATCTGCCACCTCCGACATTGCCGACACCTACATTATACTTATTAACCCCTAATCTGCCACCCCCGACATCGCCGACACCTACATTACACTTATTAACCCCAAATCTGCTGCCCCCAACATCGCCGACACCTACATAATGTTATTAACCCCTAATCTCCCACCCCCAATGTCGCCGCAACCTACCTACACTTATTAACCCCTAATATGCCGCCCCCAACGTCGCCGCCACTATACTAAATTTATTAACCCCTAAACCTAACCCTAAGTCTAACCCTAACCCTAACACCCACTAACTTTAATGTAATTAAAATAAATCTAAATAAAACTATTAATAACTAAATAATTCCTATTTTAAACTAAATACTTACCTGTAAAATAAACTCTAAGCTAGCTACAATATAACTAATAGTTACATTGTATCTAGCTTAGGATTTATTTTTATTTCACAGGTAAGTTTGTATTTATTTTAACTAGGTAGACTAGTTAGTAAATAAGTATTAACTATTTACTAACTACCTAGCTAAAATAAATACAAATGTACCTGTAAAATAAAGCCTAACCTGTCTTACACTACAATTAAATCAATTACCTAAATTAAATACAATTAACTAAATTACAAAAACCCCCCACTAAATTACACAAAATAAAATTAGAAATGATCAAATATTTAAACTAATTGCACCTAATCTAATAGCCCTATCAAAATAAAAAAGCCCCCCCAAAATAAAAAAATCTTAGCCTAAACTAAACTACCAATAGCCCTTAAAAGGGCCTTTTGCGGGGCATTGCCCCAAAGAAATCAGCTCTTTTACCTGTAAAAAAATTACAAACAACCCCCCAACAGTAAAACCCACCAACCACACAACCAACCCCCCAAATAAAAACCTATCTAAAAAACCTAAGCTCCCCATTGCCCTGAAAAGGGCATTTGGATGGGCATTGCGCTTAAAAGGGCATTTAGCTCTTTTTCAGTGCCCTAAGTCCCTAACCTAAAAATAAAACCCACCCAATAAACCCTTAAAAAAACCTAACACTAACCCCCGAAGATCCACTTACAGTTTTTGAAGACCTGACATCCATCCTCAACGAAGCCGGCAGAAGTCCTCAACGAAGCGGCCGAAGTCTTCATCTAGACGGCATCTTCTATCTTCATCCATCCGGCATGGAGCGGGTCAAGACATCCGGCGCAGAGCATCCTCTTCTTAAAACGACTCTTCTAGAATGAAGGTTCCTTTAAATGACGTCATCCAAGATGGCGTCCCTTGAATTCCGATTGGCTGATAGAATTCTATCAGCCAATCAGAATTAAAGGCAGCCAATCGGAATTAAAGGTGAAAAAATCTGATTGGATGAGCCAATAGGATTGAAGCTCAATCCTATTGGCTGATTGCATTAGCCAATCTGATTTTTTCACCTTTAATTCTGATTGGCTGCCTTTAATTCTGATTGGCTGATAGAATTCTATCAGCCAATCGGAATTCAAGGGACACCATCTTGGATGACGTCATTTAAAGGAACCTTCATTCTGGAAGAGTCATCGTAAGAAGAGGATGCTCCACACAGGATGTCTTGAAGATGGATCCGCTCTGTGCCGGATGGATGAAGATAGAAGATGCCGTCTGAATGAAGACTTCTGCCCGCTTGAAGGAAGACTTTGGCCTGCTTGGATGAAGACTTCTGCCGCTTGGATGAGGATGGATGTCCGGTCTTCGAAAACTGTAAGTGGATCTTCGGGGGTTAGTGTTAGGTTTTTTTAAGGGTTTATTGGGTGGGTTTTATTTTTAGGTTAGGGACTTTGGGCTGAAAAAGAGCTAAATGCTCTTTTAAGGACAATGCCCATACAAATGCCCTTTTCAGGACAATGGGGAGCTTAGTTTTTTTTAGATAGGTTTTTATTTGGGGGGTTTGGTTGTGTGGGTTGTACTGTAGGGGGTGTTTGTATTTTATTTTACAGGTAAAAGAGCTGATTTCTTTGGGGCAATGCCCCGCAAAAGGCTCTTTTAAGGGCCATTGGTAGTTTATTGTAGGCTAGGTTTTTTTTATTTTGGGGGGGGGGCTTTTTATTTTGATAGGGCTATTAGATGAGGTGTAATTAGCTTAAATATTTGATAATTTATTTTTTATTTTGTGTAGTTTAGTGGTTTTTATTTTGTGTAATTTAGCTGTTATTTTTTTGTAACTTAGTAATTCTTTATTGTAGATTTAAATAACTTGAGTAGAGTTAGGTGTTTAAATATGTAATATAGTTAATTTAATTGTTAGTTTAATGTAATTTTAGTACAGTATAATAGTTAGGGTAGGTAAATTATTAGTTTAATACAGTTTAATCAGGGCCATTCAGCCGTTGATAAATCGGCCCATAATCTGAGATAACATCATGTTATTAACTAAAGTAGTATTGTTATAATATAGGTGTGAGATTGATGCTGTCTGCATTTATCATTACACCAGCAGTTCTGGTGAACTGCTTGTGCAATGCCGTCCCCTGCAGAACCGTGCAGTGAAGGAGGTATGTAGTGCAGCTATGGGCAGCATTTTTTAATATTAATCATTAGACATGTGCGATTCGGTTCGGCCTGAATCGAAATTCGGACGAATTTGTTCGAATTCAGAGATTCGGATTGATTCGAATTTCCGAATTGCGGTAGTTCCGAATCTACCGAATAAATCCGAATCGATTTGAATTTATTCGGTAGATTCGGATGGATTCGGATGGCTGTGTATTACACTAGTATACTAGTGTAATACACAGCACATCCCACTTTACAGTGACCGAATTTCCGAAAATCCAAATCGATTCGAACCGAATCGAACCGAAACAAATGCGAACCGAATTTTTTCGAATCCGAAAGAATCTGAATGAATCCGAAACGAACTCATTCGATTTCTTCCGAATTCGAATCGATCCGAACCGAAATTCGAATCGGTCCGAATCGATCCGAACCGAACCGAATTTTTCGTGGCTGCACATGTCTATTAATCATATACATATACAGGCCCTTTTCATTGCAGTTTTTTTTTTCTAACACCCCCACTCCCACCAACTTGAAAGCCCCAAAACTTCCTAATGCTGTTTTTGTTAATAAAAACTACAATGCTCTCTATTTTGAGCGCATTTGGGGCACTTTTTGAAAATGAACCAGAGATCTAATCTCTGGTTCTTTTTCTGAGTGCTAATTGCTACTGAGAGGTTGCGGTAGCAATAACCAGCCACTTGTAATGGCTGATTAATTATTGTGCTCCCGCAAACGGGCAAATTTGCCCGTTTGCGGGAGCGCAATAATTTAGCACTCCACTTGTAATGTAGCCCTTATTTTGGATAATTGAAAGCAAAAGGGCTTATGGAGAAGCAGCAACTTGTGAGAAACATAATCTCTACACAATAATGTATATGAGCTGTCAATTTAGAGGGATATCAAACCCAAAATCTTTATTTCATGATTCAGATAGAACATACAATTTTAAACAAACTTCTAGTTTACTTCATTTATCTAATTTGATTCACTCTCTTGTTGTCCTTTGTTGAAGGATCAGTGCTAGGAGCTAGCTTAAAGCCAATGACAAAAGGCACATATGTGCGACCACCCATCAGCAGCTTCTGGCTCTATTTAGGTATACTTTTCAACAAAGGATACAAAGAGAATGAAACAAATTAGATAATAGAAATAAACTGGAAAGTTATTTAGAAATGCCTGCTCTAGCTTGAGCATGAAAGAAAAACAAAAATGGGTTTCATGTCCCTTTAAAAGTAATGCTAATGCTTATGTCATAGGCAAAATAAGTAACCCTCTGAACACGAAGCCCCTGCCCTGTGGATCGACAAGAAGCAATTAACAAATAAAGATCAGATCTGTGGATCATTAAGTAATTCATCGTCTCCGGCCACTAAATGTAAGGCAGAAATGGTTAGGCAATATACAAATCGCACCAAGCATGGGATGATTCAACTAAAGCTGCAAAGTAATAATATTTTTATTCTGAACTCTGGGTAGTTTATAAAAATAAATGTGGGATTGCTAGAGTGTTCCAAGACTTTGACGAAGAAGAAGACTTTTTGGGGCACATTTATCAAGCAGCAGATACTGCTTATTCCATGCGAGCCTTCAGGAAACAGAAGTTAAAAAGCAGTGGTCATAAGACCGCTGCTCCTTAACTCGTCCGCCACGTCTGAGGTGGCGGTCTGCAATCATCCTGATCAGATACGATCGGAATGATTGACACCCCCTGCTAGCAGCCGATTGGCCGCGAATGTGCAGGGGGCAGCATTGTACAAGCATTTCACCAGAATGTTAAATGTTGTCTGCATTTAGCAATGCAGGGCAAACATGATTTACTATAGCAAATCATGTCCACCCGGGGTATGATAAATGTACCCCTTAGTGTCCAAAGTCCCCCATAACACATGAGACAAATATCAAAGTTTTAGCCCTTGCTATCCTGTAGGACGCTAATAGCAAACACTAGCCTACGCTCATGCATCTCAGCACACTGTCCCGCAAAAGAAGGGCCTGTTGGCTCAATACAAGATCGCTCTGAGAGGAGCATAAGGCTAATACACTAAACGGTAGCGTGAGATACGCAGCCCATCAGAAACTCCTTCTTGAATGATCTAAGGATCCATCAATAATTTCCTGGCTTTGGCTTCTTCACATAGATCCTCAGTTAACTAGAAAATGCTGCTTACAGCCGGCAGGGTCTTGCTGCTAGATAGCTGTAAGGAGTGCCTTTTGTATTGGTCCAGAGTTGGGGATCAGGCCACCATCTGTGTACTCACAATCAGTAGTTTTCAGTATGACATCTTGGTGTGGAAAAATGCTTCTAGTACCATACATATATCATTTTAAGAGCAATGGTTTAGCTGCAATGCTATAGGCACTATAGTTGACCACCATGTTCTATTGGTACAGGACTGGTCTCATGTGCTGTCCCAAATGCTGTCATCAGCTCTATCAGAAACTGACCTTGGAGAGTAGCCAAGAGACACATGACCTCTTTAAGCAAGAAGATTTAATTTACCTCCATATTCAAAGTATTGCTTCAGAAAGTACAAGTTTATCTCAGTCTATTAGTGCATAATCAGTCTCTCACTAGGAGAGGGGGTTGCAATCTGCCACTAAAACCTGCACCTGGATGGCTTGTTGAAATACCCTTTGGCTAACTATTCTCTGGCAAGAGGCTCAGGGTGAAAAATAAACTCAGAGATCCAGTCCATAAACCTTATAGTAAATGTCAGGGCTAGTAGATATTGTCTGGGTTGCCTCAAGACTTGGATTTTAATAAAATTTAAAGATACTCAGCCGGAGCCAGATAATCTGTGACCTTTAAGATGGCTGCCCCCTCCTAATCACCTAAGATTGATTAGCATTTGGATGCTGACATTAGACATACCATATCTGTTCTCTTTAATATCTCTTTAAGAATATAATATAAATAATTTAATATACACTGGGCAAATAAATATTCAGAATACAAAATGTAAAATGAGTAACGTATTACAAAGGAAGGTGGCTCCCCTAGGCATTTGCGCACATTGTGAATGAAAATTCTGTCTCTGCTGATCACCTAAACTTGATTAGCATTTAGCAATGCAATTAGCTGCCAATGGAATGGATTTTGACATCTCTTAGCTATACCATATCTGTTCTTTGCCATGTGCTAGATATTTTTACATAAAATATTACCAATGCTGCACCATAGGTTTACATTTTTTTGCACTTCAGATTGTGAAATATTCATGCAAAATATTTTAAACCTGGTCATTTATATTTTGGGCTATAACAAATGG